>NW_027643523.1:150000-228424 GCF_032717465.1 Coenobita brevimanus
ATCATCATCATCATCATTATTATTATTATTATTATCATTTGTATCATCATTATTATTATTATTATTATTATTATTATTTGTATCATCATCATTATTATTATTATTATTATTATTATCATTTGTATCATCATTATTATTATTATTATTATTATTATTATTATCATTTTTATCATCATTATTATTATTATTATTATTATTATTATTATTTGTATCATAATCATCATCATCATCATCATTATTATTATTATTATTATTATCATTTGTATCATCATTATTATTATTATTATTATTATTATTATTATTATTATTATCATTTGTATCATCATCATTATTATTATTATTATTATTATTATTATTATTATCAACATCATTTGTATCATCATCATCATCATCACTATTATTGTTATTATTATTATTATTATTATTATTATTATCATTTGTATGATCATCATCATCACCATTATTATTATTATTATTATTTTATTATTATTATCATTTGTATCATCATCATCATCATTATTATTATTATTATTATTATTATTTGTATCATCATCATTATTATTATTATTATTATTATTATTATTACTATTATTATTTATTTATTATTATTATATTATTATTATTATTATCATTATCATTAGTATCATTGGTATTATTATTATTATTATTATTATTTTTATTATTATAGGCCTCTTGTTACCTATTTCCTATGTGCTCTTGTATACTCTCTCTCTCTCTCTCTCTCTCTCCTTTTTATTGTTATATTTCTTTACTGTGTTCTTTTGTTCTCCGTAAGCAAGATCGAAGTGAGAAAATGAGAAAGTGAGTGAGTGAGTGAGTGAATTAGAGAGTGAGTGAGTGCGTGAGTGAGTGAATAAGAGAGTGAGTGAGTGAGTGAGTAAGAGAGTGAGTGAGTGAGTAAGAGAGTGAGTGAGTAAGTAAGAGAGTGAGTGAGTGAGTAAGAGTGAGTGAGTGAGTGAGTAAGAGTGAGTGAGTGAGTGAGTGAGTGAGTAAGAGAGTGAGTGAGTGAGTAAGAGAGTGAGTGAGTGAATATGAGAGTGAGTGAGTGAATAAGAGTGAGTGAGTAAGAGAGTGAGTGAGTGAGTAAGAAAGTGAGTGCGTGAGTGAGTGAATAAGAGAGTGAGTGAGTGAGTGAGTAAGAGAGTGAGTGAGTAAGAGAGTGAGTGAGTAAGAGTGAGTGAGTGAGTGAGTAAGAGAGTGAGTGAGTGAGTGAATATGAGAGTGAGTGAGTGAGTGAGTGAATAAGAGAGTGAGTGAGTGAGTGAGTAAGAGAGTGAGTGAGTGAGTGAGTGAATATGAGAGTGAGTGAGTGAGTGAGTGAATATGAGAGTGAGTGAGTGAGTGAGTGAATAAGAGAGTGAGTGAATAAGAGAGTGAGTGAATAAGAGAGTGAGTGAGTGTGTAAGAGAGTGAGTGCGTGAGTGAGTGAATAAGAGAGTGAGTGCGTGAGTGAGTGAATAAGAGAGTGAGTGAGTAAGTAAGAGAGTGAGTGAGTGAGTGAGTAAGAGAGTGAGTGAGTGAGTGAATAAGAGAGTGAGTAAGTAAGAGAGTGAGTGAGTGAGTGAGTAAGAGAGTGAGTGAGTGAGTGAGTAAGAGAGTGAGTGAGTGAGTAAGAGAGTGAGTAAGTGAGTGAGTAAGAGAGTGAGTGAGTGAATAAGAGAGTGAGTGCGTGAGTGAGTGAGTGAGTGAGTAAGAGTGAGTGAGTGAGTGAGTAAGAGAGTGAGTGAGTGAGTGAGTGAATAAGAGAGTGAGTGCGTGAGTGAGTGAGTGAGTGAGTAAAAGAGTGAGTGAGTGAGTGAGTGAATAAGAGAGTGAGTGCGTGAGTGAGTGAGTGAGTGAGTAAGAGTGAGTGAGTGAGTGAGTAAGAGAGTGAGTGCGTAAGTGAATAAGAGAGTGAGTGAGTGAGTAAGAGAGTGAGTGAGTGAGTGAGTGGGTAAGAGAGTGAGTGAGTGAGTGAATAAGAGAGTGAGTGAGTGAGTGAGTGAGTGCGTAAGAGAGTGAGTGAGTGAGTGAGTAAGAGAGTAAGTGAGTGAGTGAGTGAACAAGAGAGCGTATGAGTGGGTGAGTAAGTGAGTAAGAGAGTGCGTGAGTGAGTGAATAAGAGAGTGAGTGCATGAGTGAGTGAGTGAATAAAAGAGTGAGTGAGTGAGTGAATAAGAGAGTGAGTGAGTGAGTGAATAAAAGAGTGAGTGAGTGAGTGAGTGAGTGAATAAGAGAGAAAGTGAGTGAGTGAGTGAGTGGGTAAGTGAGCGAGTATCATCATCATCACCACCACCACCACCACCACTATGCAGCTCCTACACAAGTGTGACTAAGTCAAAGTGTTAGTCATATTCCCACTGGTTGGGGAGACACCCAAGCACCTTTCCTTACCAGTTTATTTCAACATATATCAACGTTCTCCTGTTTATGGTCACAAACTGCCACCGTTCACACATCAGTAAGAGAAAGACAAGAGTTGTGTAAGGTCAGCAAAACCCATCACTGGGCCTCAGGTGCTGGACTGCCTCCTGTGCTAGACACCACTGCCCACTACTAACCAAAGCTCTCTCATTTACCTGATCTATTATCCCTTCCCTGCTTTCTTGTCTACAGGAGCATATTGGCGGCAGATCACCATCCTCCTTTCAGGGGATGCTGACCACCAGTCCCCTGAGCTCATATCTAGCTGAGTGAAGTGAAAACAATACATGAAGCTAAATGCTGAAGGATTTAATCACTCAGTTCAAAATAATGATGCCATCCTTTTTCTGAAGGAATCCCCAAACTGAGGTGAGCCATGCTACTGTACACATGGCTTGTATTCTCATCAATTAAGCAAGCTCCCTAGCCCTTAGCTAGTTATTTTTGGATACAGCGGGGTAATAGGATTTTGTATAATTTTTAGGAAGAGTATGGTGATATTTGAATTATTTAAATAATTCAAGGGGTAATAAGCATCTGGTAGCACTCATGACTGGAATGTCACTCAGCCATATTGCAGAACTTCGGCCTATCAGAATTCTCTCATTCCCCGAACTGCATCTCTCTGGAACTCGCTTCCCCAGAGTTGTTTCCCTCCAAACTTCAACCCACAGCTGTTCAGGTCCAACTGTTACAGACATTTTATGAATGGAGGACACCAGGAATCTGGTGTATGGATTTTTTTTTTATTCATTTGTTTTTCCTTCCTCTGTCCTGCTATTAAAAAAAAAAGGAAAAATTGCTTGGGAAGAGGTGTTAGGGAGCTGCCTTAACTGACGAGAATACAGGCCATGATTTAAAGAACTGGCTAAGCACTGAGTCAAGAGAAGAACATAACAGAGGATAACTGAGGAAGGCTGGCAGACAAAAACACAGACTGGCAGAACACAGCACATAAAGAACATATATAACAGAAGAAGGTTGGCAGACAAAAGCACATAAACACAGAATGACACTGACAAAACACAGCACATAAAGAACATGAAAGTGTAGCTACAAAAACCAGGAAGAACAAAGAACGTAACTATGAACATACAAACTTGACTGCAAAAGACTGTGTGAGCTGGAAGCAGGGCAATGAAATGGCAGGGGGACATGGAGGCGATTTGTTTGTGGCCACCCCTTACTGGATTAAGGTGTCTGGCAATAGATAGATAGACAGACAACAACAAACATGCATATGAAGGGAAAACTTAAGGTAGGTTAGTCCATGCTAGGCTGCTCCTGTAAGTAACTAATCTATAAGCGTAAGATGTAAATAGCAAAGAAAACTATCACACGAGTGGATGGTACAACCTACAAGAGGCCACATTATAAGTTGTGTGGCAGGCACTGTAGCTCCTTTTTGTTAGTGATTTATCTTCCTTTTTGCAACTCAGTATTCTCCTGCATCATTTTATTTATTAGGGGAAGAGGAAGGAGGAAACCAAGGATGAGATGGAGGGATGGAGTGGAGAGGTATATGAGAGGGGGATGTGAGCTGGGAGCAGGGTAGTGAAACGGTGGGGGACAGGGCAACATGGAGGCGATTTGTTTGTAGCCACCCCTTATGGGATTGGGGCGTCTGGCAATAGATAGACAGACAGATAGATTACTTACATACAAAAGGATACTGAGATGCAATGGGAATGAATCACAAAGATGTGTTAAGTCTGCAAAACCCTCTTGTGGTATGACTCTGGGTAAAAAAAACTCATATTCACATGATGGATAATTTATTTTTCACTGTGGGATAAAAAATGACAAGAGATACACATAATTAAACATTCCCTATCATTCTTACACAACTGCAGTCATCTAACATTCTCACACAATTGCTCAGACATCTAACATTCTCACACAACTGCTCAGACATCTAACATTCTCACACAACTGCTCAGACATCTAACATTCTCACACAACTGCTCAGACATCTAACATTCTCACACAACTGCTCAGACATCTAACATTCTCACACACTTGCAGTCATCTAACTCTTCAGGGGGAATTAAAAACAGTTCAGTGGGGGTTAAAAAGTAAATATTCTGACATTTATTTATGCCTTGACGACATACCTTCGAGGTGGGAAATTTGCTTCTTGATATCTTAGGTGTGAGGCGCTTCATCTGCCGCTGTCAGGCTGCATCAGATGGCACGGGTCTTCTTGGGCAGCAGATCCAGAGGCCTGAACTTCTGTGGGTGGAAAATTCTGAGTTAATACTACACAGTCTTCAGCCAATGGAACAGAGCTGTTCTTACAATATGCATAGTCATTGGCCTCTGGTTGGTTCTTCCCCCCCTCCCCCCCCACACATACACACACAATGGAGCAATAAATGGCAAATGGAATTCAATGTGGACAAGTGTCATGTAATTAAGTTTGGTAAAAGTGAGAAAAGATCAGATTGGGGTTATAAGTTAGGATGATTAACCCAACACATATCAAACATATCAGAAAGGGAGAATGACCTAGGAGTGACTATCAATAACAGACTATCTCCAGCTGACCACATCAGTGAGAAGGTACGTAACATGTATACACTGCTTGCAAATATGAGAATAGCATTCCCATATATACATGAAGACATGCTAAGAAAGATAATAGCATCATCCATCAGACCAACCCTGGAGTATGCATCAGTAGTCTGGAATCCTCATCTCAAAAAACACATAGACAAGATTGAAAAAGTACAAAGGGCAGCTACAAGATGGATACCAAGCTTGAGGGACCTAAGCTACGAAGAAAGACTAAATAAACTGAATCTACCAACACTACAGGAGAGAAGGAAAAGAGGTGACATGATAATGCTATATAGATGCATATCAGGGAAGGAGAAATAAGACATAAATGAATATATAACCTATAGGAAGGCATCAGCAAGAGGACACTACAAAAAACTGCATAAGAAGAGAGGCAATAAAAATGGGGAGAAATTCAGTTTCCCAAATAGGGAAATTGTTCAGTGGAATGCACTACCAAATGAAATACTGTGTGCCAAAACAATTTATAAATTTAATGATATGTATGATAAAAATAGTTTAATACACGCGACAGTACGACCTTCACTCATTCCTGTAAAGATACAATTAGGTAAGCACACACACACACACACACACACACACACACACACACACACACATTTTAAAGGAAAACGTGCAGGCAGACTGGAAGACCCACATCCAGCTGAGGGTACCAGCATCCAGGGCGGCCACAGTGCTTGTGTTATGCAATAGACTGTGTAGCTTCTCATTACTGTTCTATCATCATCATCATCATCATCATCATCGGGACCTCCTTTCCCACCCTAGGGCAGGGTGAGGAGTAGCAATGTCCAGACAGCACAAATTTGCCCAATCCAATGGGCCACACTTCCATTCACTCATCATTCAAGCCCCCAGAATCCTGGCTCTATCTGATACCCCAAAAATATTCACCACATTCTATACCTTCACATAAACGTATCCGATAGAGTCAATCCGTTCTACAGGAATGAAAACTCATTTACAATACAGTACACATTACCAAATCCAAACAGCCAATTTCCAAAATATTTTTTTCAAGCTACAATAAAACTATCTCTAAATCTGCACTAATTGTGTAGTGGTAGGTGGTGGCGACCATCATCATTCTTTTTCTGTGCCTGTCCTCCTCTCTTCCTATTTCTCACCATCATCCACTCACTTGATGTAGTGCTGCCTACTTCTTCCTTAGCCTTTATCATTCTTTTTCTGTGCCTGCCCTCCTCTCTTCCCATTTCTCACCATCATCCACTCACTTGATGTAGTGCTGCCTACTTCTTCCTTAGCCTTTATCATTCTTTTTCTGTGCCTGCCCTCCTCTCTTCCTATTTCTCACCATCATCCACTCACTTGATGTAGTGCTGCCTACTTCTTCCTTAGCCTGTATCATGCTTTTTCTGTGCCTGTCCTCCTCTCTTCCTATTTCTCCCATCTTTCCTGTCACTTCTTATTGCTTTTCTTTCCTTTACAGGTGGCTTTACATTGAGTGACAAGCCAAATGGTTTCCTGTAAGCCAAGAAACCATTTACAACGCTGGGTGGTAACCATATAACCAAGCCATAAATGCTCCCTACGTGTCAACAAGTGGGTTGGTGGAGGGTTAGTGCCCCTCCCCGTAAAACAAATAACTCAAAGTCAAACGGCCACCCCTTACGGGATTATGGCGTCTGGCAATAGATAGATAGATAGACAAATGGCCACCTCTTACGGGATTATGGCGCCTGGCAATAGATAGATGGACAGATACGGGATTATGGCATCTGGTAATAGATAGGTTGATAGACAAATTGTGTGGGGATGTGATATCAACACCACTCTGTTTGTATCGTTTATAAAGGCATGTTGGTGCCTTTATAAACGATACAAACATACAATATCAACCCCTCTCTGTTTGTATCGTTTATAAAGGCATGTTGGTGCCTTTATAAACGATACAAACATACAATATCAACCCCTCTCTGTTTGTATCGTTTATAAAGGCATGTTGGTGCCTTTATAAACGATACAAACATACAATATCAACCCCTCTCTGTTTGTATCGTTTATAAAGGCATGTTGGTGCCTTTATAAACGATACAAACATACAATATCAACACCACTCTGTTTGTATCGTTTATAAAGGCATGTTGGTGCCTTTATAAACGATACAAACATACAATATCAACCCCTCTCTGTTTGTATCGTTTATAAAGGCATGTTGGTGCCTTTATAAACGATACAAACATACAATATCAACCCCTCTGTTTGTATCGTTTATAAAGGCTCTAACATGCCTGTATAAATTAAACATCAATGCCTCTGTTTAACTACTACTACAACCATCACAACTACTACTACTACTATTACCACTACTACAACTACTATTTTTACTACTACTATTACTACTACAACCATCAATACTACTACTGCTACTATTACTACTACTACATATATTACTATTACTACTTCTACATATATTACTATTATTACTTCTACAACTACTACTATTACTACTACTGTGCTACTACTATTACCACTACTACAACCATCACTATTACTACTGCTACAACAACAACTACTACTACTGTAACTACTACTGCCACTACCACCACTACTACTACTAAAACCCTTACTACCACTACTATACTCCACTTCTTACACTAAGCCATGCTCTTACCTTCCTATCAGTCACCCCATCAGAGTCCAACTGAAGGCAGCACTGATGGAGTTCATTATGGGCCAGGTTGTGTGCTTTACTATCTATCTATTGACAGACGCCTTAATCCTGTAAGGGATGGCCACAAACAAATCGCCTCCATGTCGCCCTTTCCCCGCCATTTCATTGCCCTGCTCCCAGATCTAGAAAAAAAAGAAAAAAAGAGAATCAATTAAATCTACTCACTGTGCATCAAAACAAAGCATTATATATCTTGCTATCTGTTTGTCTATTCATGTCCATCTGTCTACTTGTCTGTCTATTTACCTGTGTATCTATCATTCATAAAGGCTCCTACATGCTTGTATGTGTTGGCCTTGGTCACTGGAAGGCTGCTCTCCATGCTGCTCAATCTCTAGCACCCTCTCTATCAGTCCCTTATCCCTGAGGTCACACTCTATGACCTCATCTGGGTATTTGTTTGTTTTTACTGTCTGATACACTGCCATACTGAACAACTGCCTATCAGATTTCATTTACTCCCAAACTGCTTCTCTCTGGGACTCACTTCCCCAGAATACTTTCCCCCAATACTTCAACCTACAGTAGTTCAAGTCCAAGTGTTAGGGATTTTTTATGAATAGAGGACACTTGTTATCTGGTATATGGATTCTATTTTCTTTTTTCTTCCTCTGTTTATCTTTGGTATGAAAAAAAATAAATAAATAACTTGCTTAGGAAAAGGTGCTTGGGAGCTTCCTCAATTGACAAGGTGGAAAAAAAATAAATAAACTGCTTAGGAAAAGGTGTTAGGGAGCTTCCTCAACTGACAAGGGAGAAAAAATAAATAAATAAATAAGTAAACTGCTCAGGAAAAGGTGTTAGGGAGCTTCCTCAACTGACAAAGGAGAAAAAAATAAATAAATAAGTAAACTGCTTAGGAAAAGGTGTTAGGGAGCTTCCTCAACTGACAAGGGAGAAAAAAATAAATAAATAAATAAACTGCTTAGGAAAAGGTGTCAGGGAGCTTCCTCAACTGCAAAGGGGGGAAAAAATAAATAAATAAATAAACTGCTTAGGAAAAGGTGTTAGGGAGCTTCCTCAACTGACAAGGGAGAAAAAAATAAATAAATAAATAAACTGCTTAAGAAAAGGTGTTAGGGAGCTTCTTCAACTGACAAGGGAGAAAAAAATAAATAAATAAATAAACTGCTTAGGAAAAGGTGTCAGGGAGCTTCCTCAACTGCAAAGGGGGGAAAAAATAAATAAATAAATAAACTGCTTAGGAAAAGGTGTCAGGGAGCTTCCTCAACTGACAAGGGAGAAAAAAATAAATAAATAAATAAACTGCTTAGGAAAAGGTGTCAGGGAGCTTCCTCAACTGCAAAGGGGGGAAAAAATACATATAAATGAATTGCTTAGGAAAAGATGTTGGGGAGCTTCCTCAACTGACAAGGGAGAAAAAAAATAAGTAAATTGCTTAAGAAAAGGTGTTAGGGAGCTTCCTCAACTGACAAGGGAGAAAAAATAAATAAATAAACTGCTTAGGAAAAGGTGTTAGGGAGCTTCCTCAATTGACAAGAAAAAAAAAATACTAATGCTTCCTTGTCTGCGATTCTTAAGTACAGTAAGACACACCCAGTCAGCCGTACTTGCTTGGGCAGGGGGCAGAGTAAGTGATGACAGGAGGGGTGGGTGATGACAGGAGGGGTGGGTGATGACAGGAGGGGTGGGTGATGACAGGAGGGGTGAGTGATGACAGGAGGGTGAGTGATGACAGGGTGGGTGAGTGATGACAGGGTGGGTGAGTGATGACAGGGTGGGTGAGTGATGACAGGAGGGGTGAGTGATGACAGGGGAGGGGTGAGTGATGACAGGGGAGGGGTGAGTGATGACAGGGGAGGGGTGAGTGATGACAGGGGAGGGGTGAGTGATGACAGGGGGGGGTGAGTGATGACAGGGGGGGGTGAGTGATGACAGGAGAGAACCAGCACTGATACACCTTCCTAGATCATATGTACACAACAAAAAAACTATCGTTACACCTTCTGCGCGATATAAAATGACACACAAATGAAGGTTTTTGATAACAGCCTCCTCCATTGGTATCCCTGCGTGTGTTTGTTGCATATTTATTATAAGCTATATCCATTGCTTCTCCCATGCATATTTCTACCTCGTCCTATTTGGCAACTCACCCACTGTCAGGCTTACCAACCCTAGCGAGACAGCCAGGTTGTTCAGTATGAAACACATCGGACCCCCCTGTAACGATAGTTTTTTTGCTGTGTGTAAACGGTCCCGTAAATGAAAAGAAAAAAATCATCACCACCATCACCACCACCATCATCACTGCTGTCATCATCATTTTCACCACAATCACTGTCACCATCATTATGTCATCATCACCACCACCATCACTTTCATCATCACTGTTGTCATCATCATCACCACAATCACTGTCACCATCATCACCATCACCACCACCACCATCATCATCATCATCATCATCACCACCACCATCATCATCATCATCATCACCACCATCACCATCATCATCACCCAGACCTACTTTCCAACCCTAGGATGGTGTGAGGTAGGGTGCAGAGCCAGAAATAACAGAATGACAAACCACCTAAAGTCTATCCCGTTGAATGGGCCACACACTCACTCCCTCATTCTAGCCCCTGGAATCCTGACTCCACCTCACAACATCCACACTTAAATGCTTCATATTATATCACTAATATCCTGTACATCTCAGTAGTCAAGATGGAAAGATGGTTACTTTATGCTGCGGAGAGGATAGAAAGTGAGAGACTGACAAGGAGAGTGTATGTAAGTGAGGTGGAGGGAGGTGAAGGAGGAGGTCAAGGATGAGATGGAGGGATGGAGTGGAAAGGTATATGGGAGAGAGGGGGTGTGAGCTGGGAGCAAAGGCAGTAAAATGGCGGGGAACAGGGGAACATGGAGGTGATTTGTTTGTGGCCACTCCTTACGGGATTGAGGTGTCTGGCAATAGATATATTGATAAGTTGACAAACAGACAGACTGACAAATGAGGAAGTAAAGGAGCATTGTGGTGTTGATGTGGTTGAAAGTGTTAAGAGAAATACTCTGAGATGGTTTGGCTATGTGGAGAGGATGGACAATGAGAGACTGACTAGAAGAGTGCATGTGAATGAGGCAGAAGGGGAGACCAAGAATGAGATGGAAGGATGGAGTGGAGAGGATGGAGTGGAGAGGATGGAATGGAGAGGATAGGGAATGAGAGACTGACTAGAAGAGTTTGTGAGTGAGGTGAAGGGGAAGAACGGTAGGGGGAGACCAAGAATGAGAAGAGGGATGGAGCAAAGGGGAAGGAGAATAAGAGACTAACTAGAAGAGTGCGTGTGAGTGGGGTGGAGGGGGAGACCAAGGATGATATGAAGTGGAGAGGATGGACAATGAGAGACTGACTAGAAGAGTGCATGTGAGTGAGGTGGAAGGGGAGACCAAGGATGTGATGGAAAGATGGAGTGGAGAGGATGGAGAATAAGAGACTGACAGGAAGAGTACATGTGAATGAGGTGGAGGGGGAAGCCAAGGATAAGATGGAGGGATGGGATGGAGAGAGATATGAGAGAGGAGGGGTGTGGGTTGGAGGGAGGGCAGGGGACAGGGCAACATGGAGGCAATTTGTTAGTGGCCACCCCTTACATGAATAAGGTGCCTTGCAACAGACAGATAGATAGAGACAGAGAGATAGAAGAATAGATAAAGTGATCAGATGGAGACATACCTGACACAATATATAGCAGACTGAGTGTAGAGATACCAGGCCATTTTCCTAAAGTGTTTATAGGAGCTGCAAGCCAGGACTGCTGCAGTGCTTGTTGCCCACCACACTGTAAAATAGAAAGACACGATAATGGTGATGATGATGATAATAATAATAATAATGATAATGATAATATTAATAATAATAATAATAATAATAATTCATCCATCTATGTGGAGCATAGGAGCCCAGGGTTAGGCAAGTTGGTCCTGACATTTAAGATGAGAGTGACCAGCCTCAATAATAATAATAATAATAATAATAATAACAATAATAATAATAATACAGGATATATATCAAGGTACATCATAAGAATCAAAAAACTATTGGACCTCAAAGCTGTGATCACTGGCCACACTGGTTTTCTATTTAATGAACCCTATGCACATCCACCCACACCAAGAATGAGTGAAGAGTGAGTTATGTATTATTCTAACTTTGGGACGGTGCCCACAAAGTGTGCAAACAAATGTCAAATGGCAGTATTTGGTCATCATCATCATCATATGGACCTCCTTTCCAACCCCAACGCAGGGTGAGGAGTAGCAATGTCCAGACAGTCAAAATTTGTCCAGTCCAATGGGCCATGCTTCCATTCACTCATCATTCAAGCCCCCGGAATCCTGGCTCTATCGGATATGCCAAAAACATTCACCAAGTTCTGTAGCTTTACATAAACGTATCTAATGGGGTCAATGGGCCATGCTTCCATTCACTCATCATTCAAGCCCCCAGAATCCTAGCTCCATCAGATACACCAAAAGTATTCACCAAGTTCCGTAGCTTCACATAAACGTATCCAATAGAGCGGTATTTGGTAAATATTAAATTCCAGACAACTACGGCAATGGCAGGTTTAAAAAACTTTAAAAAAAAAACACTACCCTTTCTCAGAAATAAGATACTAATGTAGATATGGACGCCAACTCCACTGAACTCATTAGTGAATTGATTGTGTGTAAGGGACTGCTGGACAGGAAAAAAATTTATGCAAATGCAAACAGCCTGTCAAAAATATTCTTTCATGTGTGTGATGTTTTTTGTTAATGAGCATTTCAGTGATGAGTGGTCTCTGCTCTTGGCAAATCTCATAAGTTTACCAAGACATATAGAATAGCAACAATGGTTATGTTTCAATTTTAGACCCATGACTGGGTTAGGCTGGCCAGCTAGGTAGCAGAAGACACTCTGGAAGTCCCTCATTAGCACAACAGCAAGAAAATGGGTAACCAAATTAAGCTTTTACTTGTGTATTAGTTATACAAATACATGCTATTGCCATTACATATATATATATAAAGAAAGAAGTGCATGTTTCGTTTCGTTTCGTTTTTAAAGGCTCCAACATGCTTGCATGTTAGAAAATAATATACAGTATATTGATCACTGTAATGGGTAATTCACCATACCGCTCATTCTATTAAACAGAACATGCTGTCTGACTTAAGGTTTTACAGTGGAAAATTTTCATGAAATACATAAAACATTACGAGAGTGGAACCAGTTAATGAATATGTGAGACTGTCTCGCTGGCAGTGGCTGGGGCACATATACAGAAAAGAAGGTAGTTTAATACAGGATGTGCCAGAGTGGACTGCTAGAGGAAGAAGAGGTAGAGGTAGGCTGAGGGAAACCTGGTTGAGGACAATGAAAAAGGAAGCAGGAAAGGAGTGTTGGTGGGACCTGAAGGAGATGGCAAGAGACAAATATTGGTGGAGAGAGTTCATTGAGGCCCTATGCATCCAGTGGGGTGCCACAGAAAATGATTGATTGATTGATTGATTGACATAAAACATCTCTCTTCAGCTGCTGCCTCTGGCCTTTAGGTAAACAGTATATTTAAATGAAGTAAATATGGAGGCTAAGGGACTGACAAGACAGCGAGCTAGGCTGGATGAATTTTGTGCGGAGAAGCACGTGACCAGGGATTTAACACCCTTTGTTAAAGTGACAGCATTCAGACTGGCTCTATTGGATAAGTATATGTGAAGCTACAGAATGTGGTGAAATTTTTATGGCCTATCAGATGGAGCCAGGATTCTGTGGGCTTGAATGATGAGTGAATGGAAGTGTGCCCCATTGAACTGGGCAAACTTTGGCTGTCTGGATGCTGCTACTCACCCAACCCTAGGGTGTGAAAGGAAGTCCGGATGATGATGATGACGATGATGATGAAATATGGAAGAATAAAGAAGGTAATAACTTATTCCATTATTTAACATGTGAAAGTATTAAAATACTGAATCAAAAAATATATATAATAAAACAGGTATTGATGCTGAAGAATTACAATGTGCTGAACAGAAATAAATGCTGCCTCACAATGGGCATGACCTCAGTTGTAGATGTTATACAACTCATGAAACAAGTCTTCACATGTCACAGTACTGAATGGTGGATAAATAAATGTGAAGGCCAATAACACATGCACCTCACTGATTTGTATTCCTACTTGACCATTTCCTTACTTAATTTCACGATGCTACCCACATGCCTGTGATGGAGAATAGCGATGGCATCATGATTTGTTTTTGTTTTTTTATAAATGCGAATAAGAAGGAACCAAAGGCTAGGAGCCCGCAAACAATTCCTTCCAAGAAAAAAAACAAAAACAATACAAAAGTGAGCCAAATTCAAGATCTGTTCATTTCGAGATGCCTGGACACACTGCATTTGAAAGACTGGAGATCATAGGTAGTAGGAAATACAGGCATAGGGAGACAGTTCCAGAGTTGACCCGTTACATAAATAAAGGACTGGGAGTAACGGTTACCTCTTGCATAAGAGAGTGAATTTCCCTATACACAAAACTGGTTGTGACAGGAAGCATTGGGACAAACACATTGAGGTGGTTTGGCCATGTGGAGAGGATGTAGAGTGAGAGACTGATGAAGAGAATGTACAGTATATGAGTGAGGTGGAGGGGGGGAGAGGGAGGGGGAGGCCAAGGATGAGATGGAGGGATGGAGTGGAGAGGTATATGAGAGAGGGGGGTGTGAGCTGGAAGCAGGGCAATGAAATGGTGGGGGACAGGGAGACATGGAGGCGATTTGTTCGTGGCCACCCCTTAGAGGATTAAGGCATCTGGCAATAGATAGATCAACAGACAAAACTTCCTTTGGGGGATTTGTGGAATGTACAAAGCAGTTTGCCACATTTGCATAAACAAATATGCTGCAAATACACCAGTAATCATAACATCAACAGACAAAAACTACAGGATGCATCTGTTAAACTACAGCCATAAGACTGTGCAAACATGACAATGAAAAACTACATCTTAAAACTCTTACCTTCTCCAGTCATGTTTTCTGATGAGTCTCGTCGATGGCCATTAGGTGTGTCTGGTGGATAATTCTGCTATGTATTCTCAGGCGTTGTTACCTGTGAGGTGGAGAAAGTAAAGGCATAATGAGATTCATAATGTATCATATTGTTTATAAAGGTTCCAACATGCTTGCATGAATCAGCCTTGGTCACCTAATGGCAATTCTCCATGCTGCTCGATCTCTGGCAGCCTTTCTGTTCAGTCCCTTATCCCTGAAGTCACACTATGACTCATCCCAGGTCTTTTTCAGTCTGCCTCTCGCAACCCTACCCTCAACGTTCACATTTCTTACTTTTCACACCAAACTGTCATTCTCCATCCCCTCCACATGTCCTTACCATCTCAGTCTACCCCTGCTCATCACAACACCAATACACTCTCGTCCCATCCTTCCTCTCAATTCTTTAGTTGTAAACCTAGCCCCCCCATGCCTTGCATTCAAGGATGCACTACACATCCATCTAATCATTGTCAGTTCTATATGTTTGAGCCAACAAATACAGCATCCTTTTCCTTTACTGTCCAGGCCTCACTACCATACACCATTACATTCCTAACACATGCCACATAAAAAGATTCCTTAGCAAGGAGGGAGAGCCCCCTCAATGTCAGGAGAGGCAACAGCTCCCTGAACTTCTTCCAGCCACTCCTCACTCTAGCCAGAGAACTAGCTCCTGTCCTATCTGCAGCAAATAACATGTCTCCCAAATAATAATAATACATTCATCCATCCATCATCCAATCCTACACTGCCCCATGAGGAACATAGGAGCCCGGGGCTAGGTAAGTTGGTCCTGACATTTAAGATGAGAGTGACCAGCCTCACTCATCCTTGAGTGGCATTACATGAGCAATAACCCCAACCATTCCTTGGATATAAACCCTCACTGGCTCAATCTGATTGGAGCACTGCAATTACCCACTGAACCACCAGGTGCCATAATTTGGTTATATGGTTACCACCCAGCATAGTAAATGGTTTCCTGGTGTGCAGGAAACTATTTGGCTTGACACCCAATGTAGTCACCCACAAGCAGAAGGAAGGGGAAAGAATGAAGGAAAGAATGACAGAAGAGGGAGTGTACAGTATTACAAATTATTTACATTTAGAGGAGGCATTCAGGAGAAATACACCAGATTACACTACTACTACTACTACCATATACCTTAATTTGCCCAACACTGTCTTCAGTAAGCCATTTCATACACAGTTCAGAGGCAGAACAAGACAATGCTACAGCTAATTATCCTTTCCACAGCACTTCTTTGTGATGAGCATCATATTCTAGTGTTCATCTATTGTTCAAACTCAATATTCAAGATGCTGAGAATTTTTAAACCAAAAAGAAGACCATACCACTATTTTAATAGGCTTTTATTACAGCTCAGTTTTCAAGACTGGAAGTTGTCATTTTTACATCAAATTAAAGTGAAATGAGTACAGTATAGTATATTATCAAAGCCTCATTAGTTAACCCTCCTACACCTCCCCATTCCGAACCTGTCAGGGTGACCCGATGGCACTTTGACAGGGCAGACTGGGATGGATTTAGAAATTATCTTGCTGACATTCCATGGCAGTCTTTCTTCTCTAGTGATCCCAATACTACCCAGTCCCACATTTGTGACTTAATACTAGCTGGTATGGATTTATTCATACCAAGTCAACAGTTCACTAAAAGATCAAACTCTCCAAAATGGTTTGATGGCAATTGTGCCAGAGCAACAGCCCAAAAGTCATTAGCATATAACTCTTACTTAAAATAAAAAACATCTGAATCACTCTCCCAATTTAAAATTGCTAGAAATCATGCAAAAGCTGTATTAAATCTATCTAAATCAAACTTTCTTCAAAAGCAAGCATCAAAACTACTTAACAACCCTATTGACAATAGAATACTCTGGTCAACTCTTAATTCTTTCAATAATACCTTTAACAAGTCATCTTCCATTCCCCCACTAAAATCTTCAGATGGCAATATTACAAATGACCCACGTGGGAAAGCAGATATCTTTGCTAGTACCTTTGCAAGAAACTCTACCATAGATGATACCAGCCAGAATGTCTCAGTACTGGAACTTGATTCTCCCGAAATTGCCCCACTTAAAATACAGACAAGATACGTAAAATCCATCCTAGACAATTTACCTACCAACAAAGCTCCAGGTCCAGATGGAATTCTGCCAATTGTTTTGAAAAAGTGTTCCCCTGAACTTGCCTCTGTCCTAGCTAAATTATTCAGACTATGCATACATACTTCTTTATTCCCAAATTCACGGAAAGAAGCCAATATCCACCCAGTTCCGAAGAAAGGAAGTTTGTCTGACCCCTCCAATTACAGACCAATAGCTGTCACATCTTCTCTTGGTAAGGTATTTGAAACTTTAATTAATAAGCATATTGTTAAACATCTTGAATCCAACAACTTAATTAGTGATAGACAATACGGTTTTCGCCACGAAAGATCCACCATTGACATACTCAATCTCTTAACTCATACCATCCATCAATCAATTGATCTTTTTGGAAAAACTCATGCAGTAGCTCTTGATATTTCTAAAGCTTTCGACAGAGTATGGCACTGTTCCCTGCTGTCCAAACTCCCTTGCTACGGACTAACGTCTTTTGTTCCTTTGATTTCTACATATCTTAGTGACAGGAAAATAAGAGTAAAAGTAGATGATGTATATTCCAATTTCCACTCAATTAACGGCAGCGTGCCGCAGGGATCAGTTCTGGTGCCAACCCTATTCCCGGTTCATATCAATGATCTCTTATCTGTCACTCACAATCCCATTCACTCATATGCAGATGACTCAACACTACATAGTTCATTCACACTCAGACCCCCATTTACAAAGTCTAATATCTCTACCTCTCAGCTCAATACAGCCATCTCCATAAATCAAGATCTATCTACGATCAGTGAAAGGAGACAAAACAACCTTGTCTCTTTTAATGCTAGTAAAACTAAATATATACAGTTTACTAATAGACAGATATTGCCAGATTCGTACATTACCTTCAGTGCTACTAATATTCCCATATCCAAAAGTATTGAAATTCTTGGCGTCTCACTTAACAATGCCCTCAGCTGGACCCCTAATGTCAGATCACTTGCTAAAACCGTCTCGAAGAAACTTGGATTATTGTACAGAGTCCGAAACTTCTTCGCTGATGAGCATTTAGTTCTAATTTATAAGAGTCATGTGCACTCTCAGCTTGAATATTGCTCACCCTTGTGGAATGGTTGTGGAGAGGTTGCATTAAAACAACTATACAAAATTCAGAACAAAGCTGTTGGAATAATTAACAACCCTGCCATTACAAATAAACTACCTCCCCTGCAAGTAAGAAGGAATGTTGCCTCCCTTGCATTATTTTACAGATATTTTTTTGGCAAATGCTCAGACGAAGTTGCGTCCCTGGTGCCACCTCTCCATACCTTCCCTCGTGCTACACGGGCATCTGGTAGCGCTCATGACTGGAATGTCACTCAACCATATTGCAGAACTTCTGCCTATCAGAATTCTTTCATTCCTCGAACTGCATCTCTCTGGAACTCGCTTCCCCAGAGTTGTTTTCCTCCAAATTTCAACCCACAAAGTGCTCAAGTCTAACTGTTACAGATATTTTATGAACAGAGGACACCAGTAATCTGGTGTATGGATTATTTTTTTTTTCCCCCATTTGTTTTTCCTTCCTCCGTTCTGTTATTGAAAAAAAAAAAAAAAAAAACTATCACTGTCGCACTAACACCCACCGTCCATAGTTAATACATGCTGGGACCGCGTCATTCAGGATGGTGCATTCGTACCGTACTAGTGGGGGTTTTATGAACTTTCGGATGATGTGGAATTAGCGAAAGTCAGTCCATCAAACTGCTCTCTGCCCCATCCTGGGATTGAACTTGCGTCATTCAGATAACAGACAACCTCTAATTAGTCGAGATGAATTTGTGAAACAGCTAGAGTACTGCTAGAATTACATAGTATTGCCAGAGGGAGCAACTGATAGTCAGGAGTGGTCAAGGGAAACAAGTATAGTTAGGAATTAGGGAAGATTTATTATATGCTAGAGTAATACTATAAGGGTAAGTGTTATTCAGTGTTAATGGAATGTAAGAATACTGTCAGAAGGAGTAAGTGATGTTAGGGAGAACCACCAAGTCCTAGAGTACTACCAGAAGCAGGAAGTGATATTCAGTGGCTGGCTTAATGAAACAAGGACAATATAGGGAAGGCCGGTGTAGCGGGACACTGCAGTGGCGGTGTAGTTGGCTTCAGTGAGGTTGGCAGGGGGGGGGGGGTCGGTGAGAGAGCTGTTAAGGCTGGCAGATGCGTGTGATGGCTGTGTTCTGTAGCTGACTTAATCACTTGGATGGGATAGGCTGACTCCAACAATCTCCTTGTGTGTGGCCTTGTTTACTACGCATTGTGTACCTACAAGATATCTATCTGTATCTATCCATCTATCTATCGATTGGTGAACACAGACGGACAATCGATAATTTAGATTTACAGGTTTAAATAGGGTATATACTGTATATTTACGGTATACAGTACCGTAACAGTTTTTATATATATATATATATATATATATATATATATATATATATATATATATATATATATATATATATATATATATATATATATATATATATATATATATGTTGCACACACACACATACATACATGCGGTATCTATTTGAGAATGAAGTTTAGAGGATAAATATGTACAAGATAATGAGAATATTACTGAGTGAATATATTATGAGGCTAGAGTATATATTCCAGCGCCAGGAAACATGTAGTAACAGTGACAATCAGGATATGGCAAAATTACCGCCACCGTTTTGACCAGAACTTGGGAGATATGTTTGTACTAAGGGAAGCCTGCAGTAATTGTGATGCTCAGAGCCATGCCATATTAAATAAAGTATACCGCAGCTAAACACATGACAAACATTAATTAGTTTCATGGCACAAGGCGTTGACGGCCTGGACATTGATTTGTACAAAGCACCCTCTGTGCCCTTAAATTTACGGCACCAAGAATATGTCACATTCAGAAGGTGTTGTTGTGTGATAATGTAGTTAGCTGCATATTCTAACCAGATCCGAGTAACAGACTTGGCTGTATCATTCTCGACATCGTGGCTTCTCTTGGCAATATTGTAACTGACACGTTCGGCCCAGGTGACCGGGACTTCCATATGTGACATTATTTTAAACGGCTCTCAGGCGGGAATGTAAAAAGTAGATCCATATATTCTGTTTCATGAAAGTAGTACGGTATATAATATCACTCACACCAAACAAAAGATAAAGGTTTCATTTTTCTGCTTCTCACTTTCCTCTGCTGGTTGATAATCCTGAGAGAGACATTGTCTTTGACCCACAGACTTCCATCTTGATATAAGGCGTCATGGAGGAAAGTAACAGACAGCACCTAAGTGGTGAGTAGGCAGATTGGAGCAGTAGGCAAACTTTTGACCCTGTCTGTACTACGTTTTTAAGTTTTTTCCTGAGAATAAAACTACTGCTACAGTTTGTGTAACCCCAGTATTGTACACTGTTATATTCCCTGTGTACACTGTCCTATGCCTTCAGTACACTGCTATCGCCTCCATCTCTGGCACGCCTCCACCATTGCCACACTCATCGCCCATTGCAGTGTATCATGTGCAAAATGGCTCTGGGTTATTGTCCCTTGGTACATAGGGTCTCTCGAGGACCATCGGGGAGTGTCCGACAAGGCAGCGAGTGAGAAGGACGAGTACACAAATCTGGGTATCCCCCCCCCCCACCCAGAGAGTTATACAGATGGGTAGATAGATAAATGGATAGACAGAGTGTATATATATATATATATATAAATATATATATATATATATATATATATATATATATATAATATATATCTATAGATATTTATATATATAGATATATATATATATATATATATATATATATATATATATATATATATATATATATATATATATATATATATATATATATATATATATACGTTGTCTTTGTTTAACTTAGATGATACGATTTCTGTGGCGTGGAAGAAATACTTAAACCCTCATGAGAATGGCCTTGGAACATTTCAGTACAAAAGAAAGGAAGTGGAGGAGGTGGTGCCTGTTCATTTGGCGGTCAGGAGGCCAAGTATTTGTTCCTCGTATACTTGGTCATCCATGACGTTGGCAACGTCGGATCGAGAGCCATGAGAAAAACCTCGGCAACGCCGCACATTCGTCATTCCCCCAAGCAGATTAAGGATTTGTGATAGCTTAACGTTAGCTTAGGCCTAAGTTGGTTACCTGTGGCTTGGTTTAATGTCAAAATACGGCTGTTATGATTTTTTTGGTTTGATTAGCCGAATTGCCTCGCGATGACGCCGAATCATGTCTCGTTGTCAGCATGACAAGATGACTAAGTGTACCCGTCGAAAAAGAAAGAAAGAAAAAAAAAAACGGGTGGGTAGCGCCGTGCAGCCGGGCTCAGTGGGCGTGGAGGAGGTACATCCGCTACACGGGATAGAAACCCAGTACAGACGACTGGAATGGAAATGGCTGCTGTACTGAAGGCCTTGCTAGATTAGCAGTGGGTAGCTTTGGAAGGAAATAAGATACACGAGTGCGACCATATAGCCATCAGGACTGCATAATGGTGTCTGAGGCTCAACAGGCTAGTCAGTGATAATTCTGGTGAGAATTAGAAAGATGATTGGACAGCCATTAAAAGAAGATGGTGCGGTGATGAAGGACTGGAGCGGTTTAGTGCTGGGTAATTGAGGATTTTTTGAAAGATAGGGATGCAGTTCTACAGGTTTGAACAAATTAGACTTAGGTAGTGTATGTGAATTTTTTTAAATTTATGTGTTCGACTCTGGGCATAGGCTTCACAGCCTGCTATCAAGGCCCAACAGTCCTCCTACATACCATACACCTTCACATGTCACCACTTCGGCTCTAACACCCACCGTCCATATTGAATACATGCTAGGGATGTCTCATACAGGACTGGTGTATTGGTATTAGCGGGGGTATTTTTACGACATGTCGGCGGGTCTTCTGGCAGATCAGTAAAGCTTGATTTAATGAAATTCAAATCCTTAAACTGTTCCCTGCCCCAGCGGGGATTTGAACCTGGGTCCATTAGAACGGCAGGCCACGTCTCTACCGATTGAGCCACGCCTCCCTCAAATGAGAGAGAACAGTGTACAGGCGTTAAAGAAAAGTTCCTTACGATGTTTACTGTTTAATGTTTGATAGTTTAGGGAAACATAAATAGATTACTGTACAGTGATTATAAAAAGTGTAGTTACCCATAAGTTCACTGGCATCATTTGGGTCTGAATAATATTTCTCCGTAGGTTTCGCTGTGTTTGGTAATTTCCAGGACTTGAAAATTGTGTTTAAGGAATCACTTTGTTTCGGTGAGAAGCATAAGACAAATTTATAGATGGTTATAGACACTAGCAGCACAAAGGACACAGGAAGAGACAGACAAATATAAACAGAGGCACGGGTACAGAAGTGACAGAGAGAGAGAGAGAGAGAGAGAGAGAGAGAGAGAGAGAGTAGGAGAGGGTTGGAGTAATAGGGATAAACACAACGATGCAGAAAGACAAAATCCTGGAACCACCAATCTCAAGCCTGTGCTTATCCTTGACCACGCTTGCAGTCCATCACACACATACGTAATCCCTCCCCCCCCTCTCTCTCTCTCTCTCTCTCTCTCTCTCTCTCTCTCTCATCTGGCCCTTAAACTTCTCTACTATACTTACTCCTCTTTACCCCTTCATCCTCCCTTCTCTCCCTCTCTCCTTTCCTTATTCTCTTGGCCTCCCTCCCTGTCTTACTTCGTCTACCTCTCACCCTCCCGTCACTCCCTGTAGCTCCCTCTCTCCCTTATTTACTCCCTCTACCACCCTTCCTCACTTACTCTCTCTGGCTCCCTCTCTCACTTACTCTCTCTGGCTCCCTCTCTCACTCGGTCTCTACCTCCTCCCTCCCATTATCTCTCTCCCTCCCTTCTTTACTCCCTCTGCCTCCCTCCTTCCCACACTCCTCCCGTTTTCTGCAATCAGCCTCAGTCACTGTCCTTCACACACACCCCGTATATCACAAAGTCAGTCTGTCCTGGCTTCCTATTCCGCCAGGTTATTTGACGTTTGTACATCCGCTCGTCCAACCCATGTTTTCTTTTCACACACACACACACACACACACACACACACACACACACACACACACACACACACACACACACACACACACACACACACACACACACACACACACACACACACACACACACACACACACACACACACACACACACACACACACACACACACACACACACACACACACACACACACACACACACACACACACACACACACACACACACACACACACACACACACACACACACACACACACACACACACACACACACACACACACACACACACACACACACACACACACACACACACACACACACACACACACACACACACACACACACACACACACACACACACACACACACACACACACACACACACACACACACACACACACACACACACACACACACACAGGCAGAGTGACTGATTGACTGATATTCTACCTTTTTCCAGTATGCTCTTCATGCGCGTCCAACCCATTCTTCCCGCTGTCTGTGTCAATATTATTCTCCTGTTCTCTCCTCCCATGCTTAACTTGTCCAGTCTGTATTTCTTTCTTTTGCCCATATATATACATTTCCTTTTTTTTTCTTTTCACGGCAGATGGTACTTTTTTTTCAATCGTTTTCTTACCTTCTTCCAAATCTCCATGTGGGTGCCTGCCTCTTTTGCTTTTCCGTTTCAGTGTTTACCTTTTTGTCTCTCACATACCATCCTCCTGGTACTGTTTGGTGGCCTCAGTTCTTCCCTGTTTTCTCTTGTATTTTTTTTCTTCCAGTCCCCGAGTTTTTGTTTTCTTCGTGTGCTTTTGTTTTTCAACTCTACTTTTCTTTGCCGTTTCCCTTTTTATATTTATCATCGGGATTGTACTTCTTCTTCTATATATTTGACGCCTTCCTATCCCCTCATATTTTTCCACTGTCTCCTGTTTTCCCCACCAGTCTTCATTTCCGAGTGTTGTCGTACTGTCAACAACGAAAGACTCGCGTGTGTACTACAGAATGCATTGCCACTCAACCACCTTGTCTCACTCAGTTGGCATTTTCTTCTTTATCTGTTTTCTTTTCCATTGTATCTTTTTTGCTGCTTGTCTCTGTTTCTGTCCAGATATCAACCAATCCGCCTAGCCATACATCGCCTGTCTCCATTCCCATTTTCTTCTTTTTTCGCCTTTTTGCAGTGTATTCAGGTGGCTAACTGTCTGGATACCCACCACTCCGCCAGTCCACACACCGCTGTCTGTCCTCTCGCCAAAACTGCTACGATATATACACTGACAGTCCCGCCGTAGTCAGCCCTGTCGCAGCAAAAACTGACTTTCACAGTCAACTTTTTTTCTATCCCGGTTCTGCTCGGCCAGGTTCGCCTACGTTGCACTTTTCCTGCCGGTATTTCAGGTGGCAAATATCCCAAACTGCAGAATTGTCAGTACACTTCTTTTTTCCGGCTGTAGGAGTTACTTGCGTATGTAACTGTTAAAATCCTACGCAGTTACCTTTTAAAAGGGTTTATGGAAGAATGAGTTTATTGTGGTTCCTTGATGTTAAAAAAGGAACTGAGAATTAATTGCAGCAGGACATCTAATCCTGTAAATCTTGCAGAGGGATCTTTTGTGTGTGTGTGTGTGTGTGTGTGTGTGTGTGTGTGTGTGTGTGTGTTTAAGAATTCTAATGTGTTATTTTTCTCAAGAGACGGCAGTGCAAAAGGTGTAATTTTAGACAAGCGTGTCTCCTAAACAACAAAGATTTAATTTGCTCCAGTGGGGATTAAACAAGTCGTGCCAAGAACAGCCGAAAATACTGTAGTCCTTCGGGCCTTGCTGTGAGCTGAATATATCCCGAGAGAGAGAGAGAGAGAGAGAGAGAGAGAGATAACATTCAAGGTATCATGAGCTCTGATAATTTGTGCGTATAAATATAATTAGTATTTTGGGAATAGCCATATTGGGTTGGTATGATTAGGTTTTATACAGTTGTATTGGCCAACTTCACATTCCAGGCTCATACGTAATGGCCTCCACAAAAGCGTTTTAAGTTTCAATCCGAGGACTTGTGCTGGTGCTCTTGCTGCAGCCAGACAATATATTTAACTTTAAGGAAACTTGTCAGTCTGGAAGAATTAATACATGTAATCTGATGACGTGGTACATAAAACATACTTGCATTCTACAGATTACTTTATTCAGATTTGAAGAAACTTACAGTTTTCGTAAATCCCTTCATTACTAGAGATCCTTCCAAAAGTACAAAATGGCTGGGAGGGAAGAAGACGCTAAAAAAAAAAAATCTATAATGAAGGTGTTATGGGTGGCGTTGACAGTTACTGGTTTGCAGCAACAAGAAGAGAATTTCCAGCAATGTAAGCTTCCTCGTGGTTGGATGGATCTCACTAACATAAACATTCCTTGGTAACCGTTCAAATACTGCTCTTGTTAGTTGTGCCTGCGATTACTGACATCACTGTAAAAGTTGACTATGGAAGCCGAAATGAGAAGTTAAAGTTTTGCTGGTTAGCATCACATAACAAAGATCAGCGACTGTGGAAGCGGCCGCTAACTTTGATGACGTAGTTTACAGTTTATTCATGCTACTTCCACGCGATGTTATTCATCATATAATACATTTTTCCAATTTGAGGGGTTGGATGTAACCTTCATTAACTTGTCCTCTCCTCGGTTGCTCCCTCAAGCAAAAATAAAATCGACTGTAAGCAGCTAGGATAAAATAATATACAAATACTCTGAGCGATGTGTTTAGCCTCGTCGTATTTCCCTCACTGCTCTTTCTCTACATTTTCACCAGCCTGCCTTTGTGTATGCCATCATAGCCTTCGACCCCGTTCTCGATCTGTCTCACCTCATCCGTTCATCGACTTTGTTCACGTGTTGTACACTGTTCTGTCTGACCATGCTGTTTACATTACCCAAGCCATTAAAAATGAGCATTCCTTAATATGACCAGCAAAGAACATTTCACGTCTGTATTGAGACCATAGCCCACAAAAGGCATCGTCCAACAATATATAGATAGATACTTAGGTAAAGAGATACATAGATGCATTAATAGGTAGACAAGAAGAGATATTTAAGAGATTCACTGCAGTGTATTTACTCGGAGTCTTGTCCTGGATGCGGCACTTGTTTGCCTGTGGGTGTACATTGCCCGTGTGCATATTTCCGTTCTGTATGGGTATTCGTCTCAATACCACAGCCAGCCACCTCAGCCAAGCAGTCCTAGTGGGATAGGTTAGGTTTGGTTAGGTTACGTTGGGTTAGGTTAGTTCACGAAATTTTGTCTGGGAAACACATTGAGCGTATTTTCGAGAAGAACGTATGGTTAGTTTTGAAACGACGGGGCGAGCGTCGTACCTGGCTGAGGGTTGCCGGTGGTGAGACGAATACGCTTGCAGAACAGAAATATGCTGCCTGCACGAGGGTTGTTTTGCTCTTGCTGCCACTAGTCGACATATTTCAGCATTATGCGTACCTCTGGTAAAGTTGGAGTTAAGGGTTCAAGCCTGTCCCCTATGAAATGCTGCAGCCTTCCCACCCCCCTCACAGTAGTATTCAGCTTTGTGGGGACTGTCGTGGTCGTGTGGCTCGCTGGTAGGCGCACTGTAGTCCTCTCTCAGTACATGAGCCACCAGTCGGCGTCAGGGCTCGAAAACAAAGCCGAGGCTGACATTTTAAGTGGTACTGTGTCCTTTCACATACTTGCATATGGATTCACATCAGCTCTGACCGTGCATTGTTTTATTCTTGCTACCGCCATACAATTTTACTCTGAATGTTGACACACTTATAGTGAATAAGTTCAAGGCTAAGTCTGACCGCAAGAGGGCAGCTTTGTTCTTGCTTCTCTTCCAGTGGTACTCTGCCCCTCTGCTCTGTCTGTGTCACCGCTAACGTACTCGCTGGTCAAGGGTGTACAGAAGAACAAGATTAAGGGTCAATGCGTACACGAGAGTCATTAAGCAGACAGTTTTCGCAGTCCCGATCTTACCCTAGGATAAAACCGGCAATAATCAGTGATACATCCAGATCCCTAATTGTTCTGCTGGGTGAACAGGAAAAGGGGAAAAGAAACTTGCAAGCATGTGGGTTGCATTATTCTTGATTCCCTTCCAGTATGACTCCCCACCCCCTTCCTACTCCGTCACTGTCACCGCTGCTAATGGCTTCCCTCCATGTGTCTCCATAGGTGCTCTATTCCTTTATGCTGGCCTAACAAGAGATTACCTAAATGCTGTGTTTCCTGGACAATGGATCGGGCCAGGTGGCCCAGTGCCGTGGCCATCTTGGTCGCCTGACATCAACCGCCTTGACTTCTACCTATAGGGGCACAAGAAAAGCAAGGTGTATGCCACAGAGGTTCCAAACCGTGAGGAATTATGGCGTCGTGTGCAGGACAGTGTGGCACGTATCAGCAACAGTCCCGGGGCTTTGGAACGCGTGCAACAGTCACTTGTGCAACGGGCTGCAGCATGCATTGAGCAAGGAGGCCAGAGTTGTGAACATTTGCTGTAAATGTGCATGACATACCTGTGTCTAGCATGTTGTATAATACTGTTAATAAATCTCACTGTATGTGATGGACGTCTCATTTACAATCCCCTGACTCCAACACATTCATAGCAGATCTGTGAAGTGCTGGGACTCCCAAACTATTGAGATTTCGCAATACGCTCATTTAGTAACCGGCATTCAGTAGCGTCTCCGGAATACACCCCATGATTTTTGCTACGTATTTACTGACCACCCTATATACTAGTGTAATAATGTACAGTACTTGTGTTAAAATGTACAAGATTAATTTTTATTTTCTCTAACTTGGCCTAAAATTGCCATCTCTCCATCTTGACAGCTGAGTTGAAACAAGAGATTTATGCTGGAATTATGATGCTAGTCACGAAGAAGCGTTTTGGAGATGATGCAGAGCCGAGGTAGTAGTATCGTTTTCTTGAACTGGGCTACTTAAAATAAGCTACAAAAAGACGAAAATTAGGCCAGGTTAGAGTGAAGGTAGTATAGAAATTATAAGGTTACTGAAGTTTTTTTTTCCTAACCCATATCAGTGGTATAACAGGAATGAAATGAGATGCGTTATCGGGCCTTAGGTGGAAGTGATACGGTTAATACAGAATCTACCCAGCTGTCGCTAAACGTAGCCGAGGTGTTAATTAGACAGAGATTGTAGGTGTATCGTAGATGTATCGTAGATCGCAGCAGACACCAGTGTTGATAGTGCTGCCTTTGTAGATAATCGTGGCTCAGGAAGTGGAGATAAATGTGGGCAGCTGTTGATAAAATAGTGAGACGTTGGAAAGCTGGTTACTGGGTAGGTGCCGCTCTGTCTCACTGGCCTCTCTGCCTATCTTGTAACGTTGGTGAGGTGGGTTATCGAAATGTGACTGACAGCGTAACGTAACGAGGCGGCAAACCTCCCAGCTGACCCTGCCTCCTGCCCTCTACCCTCGGTCGTACTCTCTGGCTCTCTGACTATACCCTCCGAAATATGAAAATATATACGGCTAGATGGGATGTAGTGTCTGGTAGATTTCGCTGGGTAGTTTCCATGACGTTAGATAACTGGCTCAAGCTGGTTATCCTGCTCGTATCATGAAATTATTGTATTGTCTGAAGAAGAAGATTGAGATACATTACGTGTTAAGACAATTCTTGATGGTCTGGGGCAGTAGGTTTGTTGATTGTGGATTGACATTGTTAGTGAGAAGCTGTGTAATGTCCCAAGCAGATACTACATACTGCACAGTGTGATATGAGATACATACTAGTGCCTATAAGCATTACATATCTATAACTGTTACATATGACACATTAATGCCTATATAGCTGTTTATCTGTAGCTGACTATCTGCCTATATACTTAGCTATAATTATCCATCCATTCATCCATCAGTCCATCTGTCTGCTTTCTCTCAAGCTGTCAATATCTAAATATCCATCCATCCACTCCAGTCTATCCACCACCTATCCATCTGTGACTCTCCCTATCTGTCAAAATATCCATCCATTCACCCATCCCTCCATCTATCACTTCACTCCTCTCTCTCTCTCTCTCTCTCTCTCTCTCTCTCTCTCTCTCTCTCTCTCTCTCTCTCTTTCTCACGGGTTTTTATTTTTACGTGAGGTTTGTAAATTGTTCTCCAGTACTGTCTTTGTATTTTACGTGCGTGATTATCGTCATTAATTATTGTTCAAACCAGATTACGTGAAAGGTGTGTGTGTGTGTGTGTGTGTGTGTGTGTGTGTGTGTGTGTGTGTGTGTGGTGTGGAGTGAATGTGTGTGTGGTGGGGCGTGAGTGAGCGTATGGTGGTACTGATAGTGGTGGTGGTGGTGGTGGTGTGTGTGTGTGTGTGTGTGTGTGTGTGTGTGTGTGTGTGTGTGTGTGTGTGTGTGTGTGTGCCTTCATGTGCGTGTGCGTGTGTCACTGTGCACAAAGGAAGTTGGGAGGAGCATTAATTTAGGTCATCACAGCCTGAGAGGTACAGTATCTCAAAGTGAAGGTGTAAGATAATGAGTGAGAGAACAACATGCGACTCGCTGCCGTAATATCACACAGTCTTCTAATTTCATGTAAACGAAGGGAATATAATGTGCTTAGGAATTGTGGCAGAGATTTTACAGTGCACTGGCCTGCACAGTGGTGTTGCATGTAAGGTATGAGTGAGTAAATAGAGGGTAGGAGAATAGGAGGCAGGGAACGCTTTCGTCTGTGTCCTCATAAGTGATCAAAAGAGCGTTTGCCGGGGCCTGTGTATCTAGGGAGTGCTGTTATAAGCTTACCAAGCGTAATTTGGGACAAAATCGCCACTAAACCTATTTATACAGCTGCCTTGCAATCTGATGATAACGATAACCATAATTGCGTTGGTAAAAGAGAACATTGTGGAGAAAACGGGAAGGCGATGTAGTCTGACACCTAGTAGGGTTAGAGTAAGAAAAACGAAAGCCATGAAAATGATATACAGTAGATGAACCAGGAATTGGCTTACCGTAATACTCCACGGAGGTCACTACCCATGTTTCATTATCTGGCACCATTGAAAAGTGGTGGATCTCTGTACGAAAACAATGTATACAGTATATAAAGATAAAACAAGTCGAGAGCCAAGGCTGGCATACTGAGTGGAAAGAAATGTGTGATAACAAGTGAACGACAACGAGAGACATGCCTAAGTGTGAAGTCGGGGAGGCTAAAAAAGCGAAATAAAGGAGGAGCGAAGAGCCTGGGAGAAGGATACTCCAGCTGGATTTATGGAAGGATGTTAACGTGAGGATCAGGTATTGATGGAGAGAGGGATGGATAGGTAGATAAATAGATAGATACTCATGTAGCTAGCTTGGTAGATAGATATTTGATTGTCTGTCAGTAGGTAGATTGGTAAATACATAACACCGTTTTATAGGTACTGGATAGAGCCATTAAAAACAGCTTAATGAGTAAAGCCTTTAGTAGATTTGACTAAACTGTGATTACAGGACAACATATTTCTTGACGCATATCGACACAATATTAAATGACACAGAATACAGGACAAGAGAGAAAGGTGAAAACAGGGAGGGCTGTAGAGAGACAGATTCTGGGCAGATTTTCAGAGATGAGGATAGAATGACGAGACAGTCAAAAAGAGGAGATGAAAGGAAAGGCAATGTGTGTGAAATGAGATGTGCTGAGTGAATGGGTGAAACAGGAATTTTTATTTTACTCCGACTCATGGCGTAAGGTATAAAGCCTGATTTTGAGAGCTGATCCCCAAGTGTCATTACATATATATATCACCTGGTAATTTGCTAGCAATATCCGGCATGTACATTGTGATGCCAAACAAATATTACATTCAGATCTGGTGCTATTTAATTGGCAGGGGAAGGGAGGTCATGGCGTGTCGTTGGAACCATATGGAAAAGTAGTGAACAGCTGTATCAGATGCAGGTAAACAGACTCTTGTGAAAATCGTGTCAAGCCACAAATCACGTTATCCCAAGCCATCTCTTTGTGCAGTCCACCTGAGTTAGTAAGTGAGCCTGGGGAGTGAGGCCAAATGTAGGTGGGTGGGTAGATTTGGGCAGAGAGTGAGGCAAGTGTGTATGAGAGAGGATGTGACACTTACTGAGCAGGCAAAGGCGCTGGGAGTGGCGGGGCAAGTGTGTGTGTGTGTGTGTGTGTGTGTGTGTTACCCATTCCACTACCCCATTCTTCCCCTCTCTCCCACGCACACGCTCACAGCTGCTACAAACACACAAGTACAGTTACTCTTCAATTACACCTTCTTGCTTCACTCACAGCTACCATATTGCCTCGAAGTTTCCCTTTCCCCTCGTACTCGTATATAATTTTTTTTAGACAGCCAGTTCCCTCACACAAACACTTGCCTTTTTGATTGCCGTCTCCTCACTTCCCTCCTCACATACCCCTAAAGTCCCTGCTATACCTTCTCCCTTCCTACACCCCCTTCTCTCTCATTTTCCACTCTCAAACATCTCTTTCCCTGCTCCCTCTTGTCTCTCCACACACACCTCACATCTCCCAAATACTGCCAGTGCGAACCCATCTACTCTGCTCTGGCTGATGACTTCCGCCTCTCCCTCTCTGTTTATTCTTTTACGTACCCTTCCTCTTCTGATTCTTCCATTTCTTCCACATCTTCCTCTCCACCTTCACATCCCATCACCCTCTGCTCCTTTCTTTACTCCATTCTTCTCTTTTACCTTTGTTTTTTTTTTTTTTTTGTACGTGCTTCTCTTCTGTGTCTCCTTTATCTCATCCTCTTCCTCCTTACTTTCTTTTACGTCTGTTTATCTATCTATCTATCTATTGCCAGACGCCTCAATCCCGTTTGGGGTGGCCACAAACAAATCGCCTCCAAGTCGCCCTGTCCCCCGCCATTTCACTGCCCTGCTCCCAACTCACACCCCCCTCTCTCATATACCTCTCCACCCCATCCCTCCATCTCATCCTCGGCCTCCCCCTCCCTCTTCCCCCCTCCACCTCACTCACATACACTCTCTTCGTCAGTCTTTCACCCTCCATCCTCTCCACATGGCCAAACCACCTCAGTGTGTTCCTCATAACGCTCCCTATCACATCCACATCCACACCACAACGCTCCTTTATATCCTCATTCGTCAGCCTGTCTCTCCACGTGACACCACAGGCTCCTCTTAAATAACTTATTTCCACTGCTCTCACTCTTGACTTGTGTCCTTCCAACAATGTCCAAGCTTCACTTCCGTACGTTAGAGCTGGTATCACAATACTGTCATGTAGTAACTTTTTCACTTCCATGCTCACTTCCCTGTTTCTTATCACTGCTTTCAAAGAACCAGCAACCTTTCTTCCCTGCTGTACCCTTTCAAGCCCTTCACCCTCCAAACCTCCATCCTTACTCATCACACTACCCAAGTACTTAAACGTACTCACATTTTCCAATTCCTCACCATCCAACCTCGCTGTACATTCACTGACTTCACCTTTCTCAAAGACCATCACTTTACTCTTCCATATATTCACCTTTAGATTCCGTTTCTTACACACTCTCCCAAACTCATCCACCAAGCCTTGCAGCTCCCCTTCGTCTTCACTCAACAACACAGTATCATCTGCAAACAACAGTACAGGGAGTTTCCAAACACTATCCTCTCTCATCAGGGCCACTCCAACATCCACTACCCTACCTTGTACCTCTTTTATTACCCCATCCACGTACAGATTGAACAACCATGGAGACATGACACATCCCTGTTTCAAACCAACTTTCAAGAAAAGTCCATCTTCCACCATCCACACGCACTGCAGCCTTCGCACCATCGTACATACTCTTCACAGCATTCAACAACTTCCCATCTACTCCATATATTCCTAATACTTTCCACAATCCTTGTCTATCCACCCTGTCATATGCTTTCTCCAAATCTGTTTTACACTTGTGCTTTATTCACGTAGTAATTTTGTGTTTGCTGCTTCCACTCCGTCTCCTTCACTTTCCTCTCTCCCTTTCCCTATCTTTTTCAGAGTACTGTCGTTCCCTTCTCTCTCTCCAAGTACTTACCACTCTCTTATCTCCTCCTTTTTTCCTCTCAATACTTTCTTGCCTTCCACCCTAACCAGTCTTTCGCAGCCTTTCTTGTCTTCAGGGTCGCACTTAGCCTTTCGCTCCTTCACCTCTTCCCACCGATGGCCTTTTTTTTTTTTTATCGCTTTTCATTTCTTTCCTTCTCTCCTCTCCCCTTTCCTCCCTTTCTCTCCGTGTCATTCCGTCCCTTCTTCTCTTTCCCCTCCTTCTCTCTCTCTCTCTCTCTTCCACACACACACACACACACACACACACACACACACACACACACACACAATACCATCCTTTATTGCATGCCAACCCCTTAACAACAATAATTATATATAGCTAAGTTTCTCAGAGCTAGGCCTACCTCTTTGCCATCTTCTTTAATCCCTAACCCAGGGTGGCAGATCTTCTCAGCTGTGCCTGGATGTATCAGCTCTCCTGCCCTACTTGGACGGCCTCACTGAATCTTCCTCCAACTTTGCCCTCCGGGTCGAGCTACTCCGAAGGGCGAACCGCTGAGCAATTTTTCCGTAAACTTTTTCGGCAAAGAATTGTCATCCTTTTATCATATACTGTATATTTAATTAAGGAGGTGAGTATGGAAGTTAAGAAGTCACTGCATGATAGTATTGTGATCCCTACCCTGACGTATGGAAGCGAGGCGTGGACCTTGCAAGAGGGGAACAAGTCAAGAGTGAGAGCAGTGGAAATGAGTTACTTGAGAGGAGCATGTGGAGTGACGTGGAGGGACAGGTTGACGAATGAAGAAGTGATGGAACGTTGTGGGGTGGATGTGGATGTGGTTGAGAAGATTAGGAGAAATACACTGAGGTGGTTTGGACATGTGGAGAGAATGGAGAATGAAAGACTGACTAAGAGGGTGTATGTAGGTGAGGTGGAGGGAGGGAGAGGGAGGGGTAGACCGAGGATGAGGTGGAGGGATGGAGTTGAGAGGTATAAGAGGGAGGGGGGAGTGAGTTGGTAGGCAAATGATGGGTGACAGAGCGACTTAGAGGCGTTTTGTCTGCGGCCACCCATTGCTGGATTAGGGCGTCGGGCTATAGATAGATAGATAGAAATACTCTGTGCATCTTCACACATAATTATGTCTGGAAATTATTAGCAGGGATGTTATCAGTATAGAATGAAAAGGTATTTGAGTTAGCGTAAGTGTATATTTATGAACAGTTATCCAAGGCTTCTTTGGGAATCACTATCGCTATCTATTGCCAGACGCCATAATCCCGTAAGGGGTGGCCATTTGACTTTGAGTTATTTGTTTTACGGGGAGGTGCACTAACCCTCCACCAACCCACTTGCTGACACGTAGGGAGCACGTATGATTTGGTGATATGGTTACCACCCAGTGCTGTAAATGGTTTCTTGGCTTACAGGAAACCATTTAGCTTGTCACTCAATGTAAAGCCACCTGTAAAGGAAAGAAAAGCAACAAGAAGTGACAGGAAAGATGGAAGAAATAGGAAGAGAGGAGGGTAGACACAGAATAAGTATGATAAAGGCTAAGAAGGAGGTAGGCAGCACTACATCAAGTGAGTGGATGATGGTCGCCACCACCTACCACTTCTGGGAATCACGTCAGTTTTTTTTTTTTAGAACAGTATCTCTCGAGTGAAAAGTGTACTGTTCTCTGGACTACAGATAAGTGAACTTTGATGTCAATGTCTTCTTAGCTGTACTTACGGATTGACGTCTACACACTTGTACCATGATTTTCTTCTCTTGCTAAAGGAAAGTGAAGTTGAAAATAAGGGTGAGTGAAATGTGTGTGTGTGTGTGTGTGTGTGTGTGTGTGTGTGTGTGTGTGTGAGAGAGAGAGTGAGTGAAATGAAGAATTTTACATTTCAATGTTTCCATTTTACTGTCTGGCTAACATTGTGTTTATCCTTCAGTTTCGTCTCACCATCCACTCACTTGATGTACTGCTGCCTACTTCTTCCTTAGCCTTTATCATTCTTTTTCTGTGGCTGCCCTCCTCTCTTCCTATGTCTCCCATCTTTCCTGTCACTTCTTATTGCTTTTCTTTCCTTTACAGGTGGCTTTACATTGAGTGACAGGCCAAATGGTTTCCTGTAAGCCAAGAACGAAGGTAGGAAAGACGGAAGGAAGGAACGAAGGAAGGAAAGATGGAAGGATGGAAAAAAAGTAGGAAAGAAGGAAGGAAGGAAAGAACGAAGGTAGGAAAGAAGGAAGGATGGAACGAAGGTAGGAAAGAAGGAAGGAAGGAAAGAACAAGGGTAGGAAAGAAGGAAGGATGGAACGAAGGTAGGAAAGAAGGAAGGAAGGAAAGAACAAAGGTAGGAAAGAAGGAAGGATGGAACGAAGGTAGGAAAGAAGGAAGGAAGGAACGAAGGTAGGAAAGACGGAAGGATGGAACGAAGGTAGGAAAGAAAGAAGGATGGAACGAAGGTAGGAAAGAAGGAAGGATGGAACGAAGGTGGGAAAGAAGGAAGGATGGAACGAAGGTGGGAAAGAAGGAAGGATGGAACGAAGGTGGGAAAGAAGGAAGGATGGAACGAAGGTAGGAAAGAAGGAGGGAAGGACCAACATAGAGGAAGGGGGGGGTGGCAGGGAGTGGCTGGGGACGAGAGGCCAGAAGAGACGGGCTGGGGACGAGCCTGACGTATCATATTCTCTCGTCTGGCGCGTCCCCAGCCCGTCTCCTTGACTCTCGTCCCCAGCCACTACCTTCACCCTCCTCCGTCTCTTTCTCCCTGTCTCTCTCTCTCTCTCTCTCTCCCTGGATGGGTAACTATTAAAACACACAAACACACACACACACATAGTCAATGGCCTCTCTCTCTCTCTCTCTCTCTCTCTCTCTCTCTCTCTCTCTCTCTCTCCCTGGATGGGTGACTTTTCAAGCACACACACACACACACACACACACACACAGTCAACGGCCTTCCTCTGTCTGTTTGTCTCTCTCTCTCTCTCTCTCTCTCTCTCTCTCTCTCCCTCTCTCTCTCTCTCTCTCTCTCTCTCTTTCTCCCTGGATGGATGACTTAAAAAACGCGCACACACACACACACACACACACTCCCTCCACCCCCCTCCTCTCTCTCTCTCTCTCTGGATGAGTGACTATTAAATCGCACACACACACACACACACACACACACACACACACACACACACAGTCAACGGCCTTCCTCTCTCTCTCTCTCTCTCTCTCTCTCTCTGGATGGATGACTATTAAAAAACGCACACACACACACAAACACACACACACACACACACACACACACACAGTCAACGGCTTTCCCCTCTCTCTCTCTCTCTCTCTCTCTCTCTCCATCTCTTCCTTTGATCATTCTTTCCCACCTTTCCTTCCATCTCTCTCTCTCTCTCTCTCTCTCTCTCTCCATCTCTTCCTTTGATCATTCTTTCCCACCTTTCCTTCCATCTCTCTCTCTCTCTCTCTCTCTCTCTCTCTCTCTCTCTCTCTCTCTCTCTCTCTCCATCTCTTCCTTTGATCATTCTTTCCCACCTTTCCTTCCATCTCTCTCTCTCTCTCTCTCTCTCTCTCTCTCTCTCTCTCTCTCTCTCTCTCTCTCTCTCTCTCTCTCTCTCTCTAACGTGCCGTATTGTATAAAAACGTAGAGCTTTAAGTAAACGTGTATACACCTACATACGTACATACATACATACACACACACACACTACATACACACACGCACACACACTTCATACACACGCACACACTTCATACACATACACACACTACATACACACACGCACGCTCTTCATACATACAAGCACGCTTCATACACACACACACACACACACACACACACACACACACCTACATACATATATCGCAAATGTGCACACACACACACTATATGTATACAGTATATATATATATATATATATATATATATATATATATATATATATATATATATATATATATATATTGTTACGGAACAGAGAAAGATAACGTACACTTTAAGTGAGAATACTAAGAGTCACTACTGTCCCGTAAAGTTCCAGGTTCAAAACAAAAGAGTTAGGTAAAATTACAAGTTAAAGTTTAATGCTTAAATTAACAACAAAACATTCAGGACTCATAAGGATAATGTAATGGCAAATAAACAGGTTAAATATATGGTTAACTGCAATAGCCTCTATTAACACGAAATTAGCAAGAGTAAATTTATCTAAGTCAGCCCTGATAAAATGAGATACCAGATAATACTCAGTGAATGCCAGATAAATTATTACAGATACAAACTATTATCAAAAATGACTGACATAAAACCCAACATTAATCAAAAACCTCACTAGGCCTAAGAATTAACCTTATGCTACACAGTACAAGAAAAAATGCAATAACACTTATACTCAAATTACACACAGCTGCTAGATGTTTGGAGATTTCTTGAGCACTCACAATAATAATATCTGTACAGGGTAGGACAGAGATGTGAACAAAATGAGGAGTAGATCTAAGTGGCAATGATGCAGAGACTGAGCTCATTATATAGGGGCCGGCAGAGCTTGATACAACTTGTAAGAAGGACGCGCAAATGAAGCGATGGGGACAAAGAGTTGACAATCCCGCACTGAATAACAGAAAGGACGACTTACTCTACTATAACGGTAGAAGGGGGGGATTGAGGCAGAACACGCTCGTGATCAAACATGCAGCAACTGTGCGTTAAAATTACACAAAGGATGATGAAATCATAGGCTATGTAACACCTCCTCACAAAGAAAAAGAAATTTACAAAGGAAATTTCTTATTACTCTAAAACAATCTGTCTAAAGTCTAGATAAGCAATCTGCAATAACATTTTCTTTCCCCTTGACATGTTGTATGTCTAATGAATACTCCTGAAGAAGTAGACTCCATCTTGTCAATCTCTGATTTTTATCTTTAAACTTACTAAGGAATTTCAGTGGGTTATGATCGGTATAAATGACTATGGGGTCAAAACCAGAACACAAATAAAATGAAAACTGCTGTAAACCCAAAATCAAGGCCAAAAGCTCTTTCTCAATAGTGGAGTAGTTCTTTTGAGGTGGAGGGAACTTCTTACTGTAATAAGATACAGGATGTTCAATACCCTGATCATCCTCTTGCAGCAAAACAGCCCCAGCTCCTGTATCACTTGCATCAACAGCCATCTTAAAAGGCTTAGCAAAATTTGGAGTAGCGAGCACTGGCTGACTTAATAGAATAGCTTTAAGTTTGTTGAAAGAGGATTCACAGTTATCGGTCCAGACAAATTTAACTCCCTTTTTCAGTAGGTCTGTAAGTGGTGATACAAGAATTGAAAAATTAAGAACAAATCTCCTGTAATAACCTACCATTCCCAAAAATCTTTTTAGCTCTTTCCTACTTTTAGGTCTGGGAAGATCACTTATAACCTGAACCTTAGCTCCTGGTGGTGCAACATGTCCATCACCAATTACATACCCAAGGTACTGAACTTTAGCTTGACCAAACTCACACTTTGATAAATTAGCTACAAGATTAGCACGAACTAAACGGTCAAGAAATTTATTGACATGGCATAGGTGATCTTTCCAGTTGTCACTGAAGATTAATACATCATCAATATAAACAACACACCCTGCCAAACCCTCTGTTACAACATTCATGAGCTTCTGAAATGTGGCTGGTGCATTCTTCATACCATACGGCATTACAGAACATGCAAAAGCCTTTCCTAGTGTTACAAAACATGAGATCTCCCTAGCACGTTCAGTCATAGGTACTTGCCAGTATCCCTTTAACAAATCAAACTTACTTATGTACCTAGCCTTTCCGATCTTGTCTATGCAATCTTCCACACGAGGGAGAGGGTAAGTGTCTGTTTTAGTTATCTGATTAACACGTCTGTAGTCGATGCAAAGCCTCTGTGACCCACCTGGCTTAGGGACTAGAGTGACAGGAGAACTCCAGTCGCTCTGACAGGGCTCAATCATCTTGTGGTCCAACAGGTAGCCAAGCTCCTTCTGGATGAGAGGAACTTTCTCTGGGTTCACACGGTAAGGAGGCAATTTAATTGGCTTTGCGTCTCCAACATCGACATCATGCATCAACACAGTGGTTCTTCCTGGAGTAGCACGGAACACTTGCGGGTACTCCTGCAGTAATGCCGAAAACTCCTGCCTTTCTTTGGGAGGTAGATGAGAAAGCTTAGTCTGGAGATCATTCATGATATCAGGATTCTTCCCCAAACTATCACTCAGGCTCATACTGCATGGGAGAACTTCACTTGCAGACTCGGGTGGAACAGCTACAGTGCAGACTGGATTATTTTCGTCCCGCCTGTGATATAACTTTAGCATGTTGATGTGACATAGTTGCTTGTTCTTTCTACGATCTGGCGTGGCGATGACATAGTTGACATCACTGAGTTTCTTCTCCACGAAATAAAGGCCACTAAACTTGGCTTGAAGAGGTTGCCCATGAACTGGTAGCAGAATCAAAACCTGATCTCCTGGCTGAAAGTGGCGTAACCTGGACTTCTTATCATACCAAGTCTTCATCTTCTCCTGAGCAGCTCCTAAATTCTCTCTCACCAGCTGTAAAGCAGTGGACAGCCGTTCTTTGAACTTCATCACATACTCCAGCAGGTTGACGTCATCTTCCTCCGACAGCCAGCATTCCTTGAGTAGCTTAAGGGGTCCTCTTACTTCATGGCCAAACAGTAGTTCAAAAGGTGAGAAGCCCAGTGATTCATTTGGAGATTCTCTTGCAGCAAACACAACGAATGGAAGACCTTTATCCCAGTCTTTCTGATGTTCCAAACAGTATTTCTTGAGCATCGATTTGAGTGTTTGATGATATCTCTCCAACGCTCCTTGGGTCTGGGGATGGTAAGCTGAAGAGGTGATCTGGGTGATGCCCAACTCTTTCAGAGACTGCTTGAAAACGTTTGACATGAAATTACTTCCCCGGTCTGACTGTACCTCCTTGGGCAGACCAAACTTTGTGAAGAACCCTAGCATTTCCTTAACCACGTTCTTTGCTGAGATGTTTCTAAGTGGAATGGCTTCAGGATAACGAGTAGCCATATCAATCATGGTCAACACATAAGAAAATCCTGAAGAAGTCTTAGGAAGAGGGCCCACAATATCCACCAACACACGGGTGAAAGGCGCCTCAAAAGGAGGAATGGGAACTAGAGGTGCAACCTTTCGGTCTAATTACACTTCCCCACAACTTGACAGGTGTGACAAGACTTACAATACCAGGAAACATCCCTGAAGATACCTGGCCAGTAGAAGTGTTTCAAAATGCGTGCCACAGTCTTCCTCACTCCAAGGTGTCCTGCCAAACTGGAATCATGAGCCACTCCTAATGATATCCTGCCTACAAACATGAGGGATGACAACTTGATGTACAACCTCCCATTCACAGTCGGCTGATGCTGTTGGGGTCTCCACTTCCTCATAAGTACTCCTGACTTTATATAATAACAAGTAGAAGCACCGGCTGAGCTCTTCTTCCACTGCAAGCAGAGTTAGCTAGACCTTTCAACTCAGGGTCAGCAACCTGCAACTCAACCAACTCTTGACGAGACAAATTATCAACACTACAGGTACTGCCTCATCTGGTGAGTGGTCCAAATTAGCAAGAAAAGTGTCAGCTAGGATAACATCATCATCATCATTATCCTCTAAATCACCAGTAACTTTAGACTTAGCCCTAGTGACAGCACATGCAGGGAACACATCAGGGACATCACAATCCTGGGACGCAGCCACTGGCTCACTAGACAACTGAGGAGCTGGACACACTTGACTTCCACCAATATCATTTCCAAGTAAGAAAGTTACACCTGACATTGGGAGTGTCTCAACCAACCCAACCATAACAGAACTATTAACAAAACCAGACTCTAAATTCACTCTGCACAGAGGGACAGAGAAGTAATTATTCCCTACACCTTGTAAGATTACAGTTTCATCAGAGGAATTAACATTAGAGCCTAGAACACTGGTCAGCATAAGGGATTGGCAAGCACCTGTGTCACGATATATTTTAACTGATTTCCTGTCATTACTGTCCAGAGGACTGACAAAACCATCAGACAGGAAATTAGCACATGAACTCTTGGGAGTGTCACCCACGTTACTGCTCAAAAGAGGAGCTCCATCATGAGAATTTAAGTTACCCCTCAAAGCAGGTTCAGTTAACTCAGTTAAAGAATTCTGGGAACTCTCAAGAGTGGACACTAGACCAATTGACTGAATATTTAAAGACTCCTTTTTGTTCACATCACGCTGTCTCCTAAAACATCTCTCCGTAGTATGACCAAGCTTACTGCAATATGTACATTTACTTTTCTGAAATCTAGAGGTGAAGCTGGTATTTACTTCCTGAGAAACATCTCTTTTATTCTCTTTCCTGTTACCTGTACTCTGAGTAGAGGCAACGTACCTACTCTCAGCTTTCCTTTTTTCTCTAGAATATCTCTTGTGAGTGAGAACATATTCATCAGCTAAAACTGCAGCATCAGACAAATTATCTATTCTTTTCTCATCAAGATATAGGCTTACATCTTTATAAATACACCTTTTGAAATCCTCCAGCAAAATCATCTGCTTAAATTTACCAAAATCAGAATCCACATTCTTAGAATTTAACCACTGCTCTAACAGATCTTCTTTGATTTTTGCATACTCAACATGGGATTGCTTATCTTGCTTGTAAGTTGTCCTAAATTTTACTCTATAGGCTTCAGGAACAAGCTCATAGGCCTTAAGAATCAAGCTCTTAACTACATCATAATTATCAGACTGATCCTGAGGCAAAGATGCATAAGTTACTTGAGCTTTACCGGTGAGAACAGTTTGAAGGAGTACTGGCCAATACTCCTTAGGCCAATTAAAACCTGTAGCTACCCTCTCAAACAACTGAAAATACTTTGTTAAATCAGATTCATTAAAAGGAGGGACAAGTTTAACATTTTTAGCCACATCAAAATCATCAGAGCTAGATGATCCAGTTCCACCTTGTTTCATGCGATACTCATGGTCTGCCTGAATCCTGGCAAGTTCAATTTGTGCCTGAGCCTGTACCTGTGCCTCTTGAATACGAGCATTTGCCTCATTAACACGAGCCTCCGCCTCCTTAGCCTTAGCCTCCTGCAGGGCTAGCTGTAACTTAGCTAATTCAATCTGCGTTTGCTCATTTGGAGGAGTTACATTAAACAAGCTTTCATTAATCATGTCAACAATTTGATCTTTAGAATGATGAGAGCGAACAGCAATTCCCAATTGTTGAGCAACGAGCTTAAGTTCATTCTTTGTTCTGTTTTCTATATCACACACTGTTTGCACATTTGACAAAAAATCTTTGGCTACATCAAGTGTAGTAATAGTAGACATAATTAATAAGTAACAGTCACAAAATATCAAGCAATATCCTTATGATAATATCCTGAATATCCTGATAAGAGGTCGCCAAATTTATGTTACGGAACAGAGAAAGATAACGTACACTTTAAGTGAGAATACTAAGAGTCACTACTGTCCCGTAAAGTTCCAGGTTCAAAACAAAAGAGTTAGGTAAAATTACAAGTTAAAGTTTAATGCTCAAACTAACAACAAAACATTCAGGACTCATAAGGATAATGTAATGGCAAATAAACAGGTTAAATATATGGTTAACTGCAATAGCCTCTATTAACACGAAATTAGCAAGAGTAAATTTATCTAAGTCAGCCCTGATAAAATGAGATACCAGATAATACTCAGTGAATGCCAGATAAATTATTACAGATACAAACTATTATCAAAAATGACTGACATAAAACCCAACATTAATCAAAAACCTCACTAGGCCTAAGAATTAACCTTATGCTACACAGTACAAGAAAAAATGCAATAACACTTATACTCAAATTACACACAGCTGCTAGATGTTTGGAGATTTCTTGAGCACTCACAATAATAATATCTGTACAGGGGAGGACAGAGATGTGAACAAAATGAGGAGCAGATCTAAGTGGCGATGATGCAGAGACTGAGCTCATTATATAGGGGCCGGCAGAGCTTGATACAACTTGTAAGAAGGACGCGCAAATGAAGCGATGGGGACAAAGAGTTGACAATCCCGCACTGAATAACAGAAAGGACGACTTACTCTACTATAACGGTAGAAGGGGGGGATTGAGGCAGAACACGCTCGTGATCAAACATGCAGCAACTGTGCGTTAAAATTACACAAAGGATGATGAAATCATAGACTATGTAACAATATATATATATATCATCATCATCCGGACCTCTTTTCCCACCCAAGGGCAGGGTGAGGAGTAGCAATGTCCAGACAGCACAAACTTGCCTAATCCAAATAGGCCACACTTCCATTCACTCATCATTCAAGACCCCGGAATCCTGGCTCCACCGGATACGCCAAAAAATATTAACCACATTCTGCAGCTTAACACAAACGTATCTGGCTGAGTCAATCCGGACGCTGCCATGCTCACAAGGAGTGCCCAAATCCTTGATCATGCATTTCTCCTCACAACATTCGTCCAGCCAGCTCGATCTCATGTCAGTTCCTTAGCCTCACCGACTTCCAAACCTCTCTTCCTCACACACTCATCCACCATATCTTTCCACTTTCTCCTTGGCCTACCTCGCCTCCTCCCTCCTTCAGATTCGCTTATGTGAACTTTTTTCACCACTCTATTGTTGTCCATTCTTTCCACATGACCATACCATCTCAGGACACTCTCTCCGATTCTGGTGTCCACCGACTTCCTCACTCCACACCTTTCACGAATCATACTATTTCGTATCCTATCGACCTTCTGTACTCCACATACATTCCTCAACAGTCCCATCTCCACTGCTCTTACTCTCGACTTTTTATTTTCATTCCACACCATAGTGTCACACCCATAAGTTAGAGTTGGCACTAACACTCCCTCATGTAAGCCTCGTGCAGCTGCAACACTCAAGCCTCTGTTTCTTATCAAGGCCTTCATTGCACCAGCTACTTATCTTCCTTGTGTCACTCTACTTTCAACTTCTTTTGCACATTTTCCTCTTTTTTAGATCACTGTACCCAAGTATTTGAACTCTCTCACCAATTCCAGTCTCTCTCCATTCACTGTACGAAGTAACATCACACTGGGAGCCACCTTCTCTCTCAATAACCATCATTTTACTTTTCTCTACATTTACTCTCAAGGCACGACGCTACAGACATCAACAAAACTCTGCACTAACCTACCAAGTTCTTGTCAGGTACTTGCAAGCAGTACTGCATCATCAGCATACAACAAATTGGAGATATTCCATCCATCACCATTCATTACCAACGCCATCCCTCTCTCCATTACTCGTGTTTTTACTTCTCTCATCACCCCATCCATGTAATATATTGAACAACCATGGGGACATCACACAACCTTTTCCCACGCCCACACCCATTGTGAACCATTCACTCAGATGCCCATTAACCCTTACACATGCTTCACTACCATCATATATATATATATATATATATATATATATATATATATATATATATATATATATATATATATATATATATATATATATATATATATATATATATATACAGTATATAATATATACACACGCACACATCACGACGCATACACGTACATATACACGTGTAGACACCTACACGTATTCGTCAAACACACGCACATACTCACCTATACATGAACGTCCCATACACACACACGCACACACGTCATACTGATAAGACTGTTTACACTTACCTACACATGTACTTCAAATATACACACAAGACGACACACGCACACGTCACACTGATAAGATTGTACACACACACACACACACACACACACACACACACACACACAATACTCTCTAATGGAACTTGCTGGTGGGAAAATGTGTGTATGTAACTGGTGGTGTGAGAGGTTGCCATGGTAACACACAGGCACCTCCCACTAGTCAACCAAAGACTTCCTTAGCGATATATTTTTGGACAAGGCTGATTAACATCCTTTTGTACGTTTTTTATGCAGATTATGGTAAAGCTTGAAGTATTTATACAGCACAGTAGGAGAGCAAGGTGTAATAAGCAAAATAAATCGCCAAGGGACAGGTGCTAGGGAGTTGTGGAATAAGTTTATAGGTGTAATTTTTACCAGAGCGTTCCATTAAGCTGTATGTATAGCTTATCAGACTTAACATGGCTGAGATCTTCATTTTGCTGCTTATTTCTCATAGCATAATTACAGGCAGAAGAAGACGATAACACGGCTCTACATATCTTCAACAGCACTTTTTCGTAACTAGCATCATATTCTAATGTCAGGCTCTTGTTACAGCTCAGCATTCAAGATGGTGAGATGGCAATTTTAGGCCAAGTTAAAGTGAGGTTCTATATCCATTCCATATCACCTTTTCGTGACTATACCGGTCTTCCTCTAACACGGGCCGGTTTTCCATCCTTGTGTAGGTCATTTTACTCATTTCACGTAGCCCAGTGCCATGAAATGACAATGGTATGGCTCTACATCCTTTATATAGCGCTTCTTCGTGACTAGGATAATGTTTTGGTGTTCATCTATTGTTACAACTCAGCATTCAAGATGGAGAGATGGTAATTTTAGGTCCATTTAGGGAAAAGAGAGTATTGTTCTATATTCTAGTGTTAATGTATCCTTACAGCTCAGCATTTAAGGTGAGGAGATGGCAATATTAGGCAAAGTGAAAGTGAATAGAGTATGGTAAACATCTAAGTATAATTTCTGATTTTGTTTGCTACGGTCCCTGATGCTTCCTCTACGACGGTTTTCTCTTATGCACCCAGGCCCTTATGACCCAATCCCAGCTGAATAAAATCGTCTGGAATCTAATAAAATAAAAGTACTAGAGTTGTCATGATCATTGGAGGGTTAATATTTACAGCATTAACGCTCTCAGACACTTATAAATAGCTCACACGTGCATAATAGCCTCTGGTATTAGCTAGAATAAATGCTAGAGTTACCCTGAAGATGAGAGGGTCTCCATGCCCTCTAGTGGATGTAAAAGTAGTTGGGTAAAGTTTCACACAAGTTTCTGGGCTGAACAAGCATGGCATTCCATTGGTCAGTCAGTGGTACTCGGACGATAAGAGGGTGAGGCTGCGTCGGCTCCGTCTCCTGCTGTAAGTGTTAAATTTTACTGTTTTGGTGTTAAATTTCTCTGTTTTTGCCATTAACATGATTCAGATAGGACACAGAGGTATCTTGCTGCCAACCAGGAAGTGACATAGGTCAGACAGATTCAACAGATGAGGGCAATAGACGTCGTTTTGCTGGTTAGGGGGTAGTGATGGTGTGTAGGCTTCTCCTCTTGCTGCAAGTGTTGGGTTTTGCTGTTTTTGCCATTAAGATGACTAGATTAGGACACGGGGATATCTTACGGTCAGCCAGGAAGCGTTGTAGGCCAAAGAAATTGTAGAAAATAAGGGAAATGGATGTAATTTTAATAGTTGTGTATCGTCACCTATATCTATAGCCCTAATTGTCTAGTTATCTATAGCCAGACGCCTTAAACCCGTAAGGGGTGGCCACAAACAAATCGCCTCCATGTCGCCCTATACACTGCTATTTCGCTGCCCTCCCTCAACGTACACCCGCCTCTCTCGTATACCTCTCTATTCCATCCCTCCATCCCATCCTCTTCACTATGCTCATTTTACACTTACTTGGCCTAAAATTGCAATACCTTCATCTCGAATGCTTAGTGTCACGAACAAGAAGTGCTGTTTCAAAGATGCAACTGAGACACGTGATATAAGCTGCAAAAGGACGAAAATCTGAGCCAAGCTAAGGTGAAAGGAGTAGAGTACAGAATCATCCTAGATAACATGAAAGTTTCCGGATTATAAAGAACTAGAAAAAATCATCATCATCATCATCAATATCACCACACCACCACCACCACCACCACCACCACCACAACCAACATAATAGTCATCATCATCATCATCTATCTACTACTACTATCTACTGCCAGACGCCCCAGTCATAATCATCATCATCATCATTAAATTTTTTCATACCTTCACTCTTAAAAACATGCATACAGTTTGAGTTACACACTGGTATTCGCACACAGTAAATACGCACACAGAGTACGCACACAAGTAAGCACCCACTGAGAACGCACACTAACAGAAGCACATTGAATACGCACACACTGAATACGCGTGCACTGAACACGCACACAATAAACGCACACACTGAATACGCGTGCACTGAACACGCACACTGATACACACAGGCACTGATACACACAGGCACTGATACACACACACACACACACACACACACACACACACACACACACACACACACACACACACGCACACGCACACGCACACGCACACGCACGCACACGCACGCACACGCACGCACACAGAACACGCACACAGAACACGCACACACTGAACACGCACACACTGAACACGCACACAATAAACACGCACGCACTGAACACGCACAATTTGACTAAGTACACACTGAACACACACAATTGGACTACGTACACACTTAGCATGTACACACTGATGCACGCACACACCGATGCACGCACACGCTGCGGCATGTACGCACTAAACACGCGCACACGGAGCAGGCACACACTAATGCACGCACGTATTCATTCACGCAAACACTGATACCAGCACTGATCAGAGCACGCACGCACACTAATATACGCACACACTGATACACACAGGCACTGATACACACAGGCACTGATACACACAGGCACTGATACACACAGGTACTGATACACACACTGATACACGCACACTCAGATACGAGCACAGATACACGCACACAATGATGCACACACACACAGGTTCACGCACATACCGATACACACACACACACACACACACACACACACACACACACACAGCCACTAAACAGGTGGTGGGTCATATTTAGCTGACGTGTCGGAGTGTTGAGATACAGATAAGAAATAGAGAGAGAGAGAGAGAGAGAGAGAGAGAGAGAGAGAGAGAGAGAGAGAGAGAGAGCGGGGGGAAGCGGCATGAGGTAAGTCAGGCAGGGAGGAGGAGGGTAGACTGTTGTTGTTCGTGTTCCTCCTCCAAATTCCCCTATTCGTCAACGCGATAGGATGGCCGGGGATACTGTAGAGATGGAAGGCAAAAGTGGCAGGAGATAAATTATATAAAATGGTGATCCCTGAACCTCATCTGTATCGAATCGTTCGTGTCGTATCTTTTATAAAGGATCTAACATGCTTGCATGCGTCGTCGGCCTTGGTCACATCATGGCGGCTCTCCACACTGCACAATCTTTTGCAGCCTCCCTATTCACTCCCTTATCCCTGACGTCACACACTATGACCTCGTCCCAGCCCTTTTTCGGTCTGCCTCTTGCAACCCTACTGTACCTCCGACGTTCACACCTCTCTCTCCCCACCCAATTGTCATCCTCCATCCTCTCCATATGTCCAAACCATCTCAATTTATCCCTCCTCAACACAACAATACACTTTTGTCTCATCCTTCCTCTTAACTCCTGAATAGTAAAACTAGCCTCCCCCCACACACACACACACACACACTCCCAGGCCTCGCATTGGAGGAGACATTTCACATTCATCTAATCATTGTTATTTCTGAACGAAATATGTTGACTACGTGATCCTTGGTTAGGTAAAGATTCGTTTATTCCCCTGAACCAGAGTGACGTGATTCTTATTTTATTCTTATTATCAAGCTATTTTATTTAGCTTACGAGCAGCCTCTCGTACTAAAGACTTTATTAGTAGTGCATCTGACTCCTTCAGTTTGAAAAGTGTACCCTAAGCTGAATAAAATCATCAGGCTGCTGCATGAATAAAATGAACGACGTTTCCTGGCTGAATGGGTTAACACTAACATGATCATTTGCCCCGACATTATCCGATTTATTCACCTTCTCGATAACTGACTGAAATTTTGGTAGTCATGGTCGGTGACAGGATGGGGCTTTGACCATAATGGCTTTCAGGTTGGCTCTCATGACTGTACCGTTCACATATTTGCATAAAGATTGTGATTTACACCACTGCTTGATCAGGGCATGCGTTCTGACGTCGTGCGTTGTGTGAACTACGGGGGGAGGGGGTGAAGGTTGTCAGTACCCCCACCCCCCCAACAAATTACTTAAAAGAAATAATGCGTGTACTCTATTGGATGACGTGGATGTGGACGTATTATAACTACATATTTACACGGCACAGCAATTCCACTATGACACCAGCTGTTGACAATGCTGGTGCTCTTGGGTCTAAAGAAACTATTTTTTTGGTGACAATCCCTACTAAGAAATGAGTTCATTATTCACACACCCGTCCGGCAAGGGAGATACAATAATCCTGGTTAACATCTGTTTATTTCAAAGGTGCCCTGATGTTTATGAAAAGTCCCAAACACTTCTTGCTAATTAAACAGCCGATGGAAAATATGTTAAATACCATTGTTAAATTTGCCAATATTTACAAACAACCACACTGATATATTTCCAGAGGAAGATTTTTGTGTTTTGGCGTCGTAGCAGTGGCTAATTGTACACACCATCTCTAAACTGTCACCTTCTCTATGCCCGCTACTCCAGTCCCCCTTCCCTACCCCCTCACCTCTTCCCTACCCCCTCACCTCTTCCCTACCCCCTCACCTCTTCCCTACCCCCTCACCTCTTCCCTACCCCCTCACCTCTTCCCTACCCCCTCACCTCTTCCCTACCCCCTCACCTCTTCCTTACCCCCTCACCTCGTCCCTCTTCCCCCTCCCCTCTTCCCCCCTCCTCTCTTCCCCCCTCCCCTCTTCCCCCCTCCCCTCTTCCCCCCTCCCCTCTTCCCCCCTCCCCTCTTCCCCCCTCCTCTCTTCCCCCCTCCCCCTTCCCTACCCCCCCACCTCTTCCCTATCCCCTCACCTCTTCCCTACCCCCACCTCTTCCCTACCCCCACCTCTTCCCTACCCCCTCACCTCTTCCTTCTATCCCCCTCCCCCTTTCCCTACCCCCTCACCTCTTCCCTACCTCCTCACCTCTTCCCTACCTCCTCACCTCTTCCCTACCCCCTCATCTCTTCCCTACCCCCTCATCTCTTCCCTACCCCCTCATCTCTTCCCTACCCCCTCCCCTCTCCCCTCTTCCCTACCCCCTCACCTCTTCCTTCTACCCCCCCTCCCATCTCCCTGCTACCAGTCAAACCTCCCCTACCCTCACACCTCTGCTCTCCACACCTCAGGTTGAATTTTTCCATTGACACGAAGAAAGAAGAGGATTTTCGCACGACCAAGCAGGCAGAGGATATTTACACGGCCAGGCAAGCAAAGGATATTTACACCGACACGACAGACGACAGGAGTGGGAAATAATAGCTTTCTTCACAAGTAAAAGGTATTGGAACCATTTGTAAACTTTTTGAAATTTGAAATATTTTTTTCTGAGCTGTTCTCACATCGTACACTTAGTCATGCATTTTGTTTATTGTTAAAAGAGTGATTTTCACACACACACACACACACACACACACACACACACACACACACACACACACACACACACACACACACACACACACACACACACGCACACGCGCACACACACACGCACACGCACACGCGCACACACACACACGCACACGCGCACGCGCACACACACACACGCACACGCGCACGCGCACACGCACACGCACAAATCTCTCTCTCTCTCTCTCTCTCTCTCTCTCTCGCTCTCTCTCGCTCGCTCTCGCTCTCGCTCTCTCTCTCGCTCTCTCTCTCTCTCTCTCTCTCTCTCTCTCTCTCTCTCTCTCTCGCTCTCTCTCTTTCTCTCTCTGACAAATTTTGCACGAGAGCACTGATAGCTGTGTGGTGGTTGTGACGGTGGTGATGTCAGCGGTGTTGGTGGTGGTGGTGTGTGGTTGTGATGGTGGTGATGTCAGCGGTGTTGGTGGTGGTGGTGTGTGGTTGTGATGGTGGTGGTAGTACGTGGTTGTGGTAGTGGTGATAATGTTATGCTGGTGGTTGTATTACGATGGAGTGTGGTTGTGATGGAGTGTGGTTGTGGTGGTGGTGGTGGTAGTGTGGGTGTGGTGATGGTACAGTATGGCTGTGAAGAACTTAAAGGAAGGATGTGTGGAATGGGAAGGAATTGGGTGACAAGTTGGGGTTAGAAGACATTGACGTAAGTTTGCAATATAATGTTGGTGTTATGGAAAATAAATCTCTCAGGGAAATGCGCTACGAAGCCTCCTATGCCACCCAGAATACGGGACATAGGCTCAGCAGTAGCATATAGTGCGTACTTTGGCCTAATTGATATTTGCTCCACAGAAAACGATGGAAACGCCGGAGGACGAGATGTCAACCCTGGCCAGCGAGATGGCAACTGCAGGCGAGGGGGAAGGCGAAGCTGCAGCCCCAGAAGACAAGGTTGCAACCTCAGAAGACGACATGGCAACCTCAGAAGACGAGATGGCAACCTCAGAAGACATGGCAACCTCAGAAGAAGGGGTGGCAACTACGGAAGAAATGGCAGCTGTAGACGACGAGATGGCCGCTCGAGAACATGGCAAACCCTGCAGAGGAACTGGTGCAGCGTGTGTTGTAGCTTGTACTGATAGGTGATGTGGTAGGGAGGGTAGCAGCAGCTGTGGCGGCACCTGTATAGCGTTACTCTGCTAGGCATTGCATTCCTTAGGCACCTTTGATGTTCCTGTATTTCCCCAGGCGATGCAGAGACGGCTGCGAGGGAGAGACGAGACGGCCGAGAGACCAGGGGAGACCGGAGAGCCTGCAGGGAGATCGGAGCGCCGGACAGGACAGGTGACAGGTTGTATTTTTCTTTGTATTTTCCTTTAGGGTGTGATTGTGTGTGCGTGAGTTTTGTGTGTGTGTGTGTGTGTGTGTGTGTGTGTGTGTGTGTGTGTGTGTGTGTGTGTGTGTGTGTGTGTTTAGTTCCCAGCATACTAGGCTGGGTGTGGCAGGTAGGTGGGTCTGGGGAGGGAGGTGGGGTGGGGGAGGCGGGAAAGGGGGACTTCCTTCCACTTCCATCTTCCTCTCCGTCTGTCCTGTCTGCCTGTCCTCAGCGCAGCCGAACGTGCTGGGATGGTGTGTCTGTCTGTTAGTGTCTGTCTGCTTTAGTGCTTCTTTCACTTCCCCCACCTTTACTTTTTTATGCGCTTTTTCTTCTTCTGTCGTTCTAGAGTGAGCGTGATGGAGAGAGGGTAGAGGGGCGAGTAGGAGCGAGGGAGCGAGTTGGAGATAGACATAGGACCTACTACATAATATTAATTGCTAAAGGTATCTTGCCCGTATTTAACTGATATACTTTGATAATACTTGAAACATTTGCTCTAGTCCAATACTTTTGTGATATACTTTGAGATACTTTAATATATAAAATCTTCTGCCAGAGTAACCTAACAGCTGCTGCCATTGCTACTTGTATACTTTGTAAATGTATTGTAATTGTAAACTCTTGTAAAACACTAAAGATAATAAAAGAATCAGCTGTATATCAACTTTACTTTGCCCTTTATGGTATTACAAATGACTAAAATACAATATCACAGAAAAAGTAAAGTATGCAAAGAAAGCCTACAATGCTATACTCTAGTTGCCAAAGACATGGAACAGAGTACACAGTAGACTCCAGCACAAGTTAACTTGCTGCTATAAACTCTTGGGTATAAAAACCCACAATTCAACTTTGACTTTATACCAGTTCCACCATCTCGAAAAATCCTAAGTCTAAAAAGCACTCCAATTTGGACTTAGGATTTTTCGAGTGACTGGATCTGGTATAAGTCTTAAGGGCACCAAAACCCTTACTTCGGACTTAGACTTTATACCCACCAGAGAAGTGGGTATAAAGTCTAGGGATATAAAAGCCCTACTTCAACTTAGAAACTGCCTTCCCCGTATCACATGGTATAGTAACACCTCCATCTACCCCACACGACTTATTCTTTACCTTTTTGTTGTCTCTGTCCTCTTCTTCATCACTCGCTTCCCTCTCGCTGCCGCGTATCATCCTCTTTCTCTTCTCTCTTGTACTGATGACCTCCGTAAACCCGGTATCCATATCTATTTCTTCCTCGTTGTCACCCAAGGGGCCTCCCTTCCCTCGTTCATGGCCATGGCACTAGCCATTTCAGGGGACGTTGGTTTTGTAGTGCATCCGATCAGTTTCAACTCAGTTGTTAAATTACTGTGTGATGAAGCGCTCTGGGAAGCACGTCTGCCTGCCACGGAGGTCAAGGACAGAATGAAGAGGGTGTATGTAGGTGAAGTGGAGGGAGGGAGAGGGAGGGGTAGACCGAGGATGAGGTGGAGGGATGGAGTTGAGAGGTATATGAATGGGCGTGAGTTGGGGGAGGGTAGTCAAATGGTGGGTGACAGAGCGACTTGGAGGCGTTTTGTCTGCGGCCACTCTTTGCGGGATTAGGGCGTCGGGCTATAGATAGATAGATAGATCTATCGGTGGATAAATCAATAATTATATGGTGTCACGGTAGGGTCAGGCTCCATATTACCTCACCCTTACCAGCTTACTTCGGCATTTGTCAGGTTAATATACATAATACATTCACTGTTATGTCCATCCATCTCTCTCATTCTCCTCATCTCACCCTGTTTACTCCCCTCTCATCATCATCATCATCATCATCATCATCATCATCATCATCATCATCATCATCATATTTCCCAGTTCTGTATTATATAACCATCTTTTTTTTTTTTTTTTTTTTACATACTACATAAATGTAAGATGTGTTGTACTTCATGAATATAGGATATGGCTGTATGATAGGCCAGCCAGTTGCAAGTAATGGTGTGTGTGTGTGTGTGTGTGTGTGTGTGTGTGTGTGTGTGTGTAATTCACCGGGTCGGTCAGGATCACTTGATGGTCGTGATCGTCAGCTTTTACCCTCCCGGAAGGGAGCTGAGAGCTCATATAGTCCGATCTAAGGGCAAGGCTGTGACCACACACGCACACACCAGTCCCCTTGCTCAAGGGGGACAGTAACCACCCACTTCGTCAGTGAAACTTTTCGCAACGTGTGTGTGTGTGTGTGTGTGTGTGTGTGTGTGTGTGTGTGTGTAAACTTAACCCATTAGCTGTGGTGGCTTCTCTTCAGTTAACATAAAATCGCTTACTGTATGCTGAAGTATATATACATATATATTTATTTTCCGGTCACAGCGTTCATCTAGCACGTCATATACTGTTCAGTTCTGCCGAGTTGCTCTTAGCTGAACGTATCGATGTAACGTTAGCCAAAACAAAATACCGTCTTTGTAACTAATTCGCATCTTACAGTTTCGATATCTAATCTCATTGTTCGTACATCACGATACTTTAGGCAGACAAGAAAATAATCTACCGAAATAGAAAACGCTAGTTACATGGATAACTGATATATTTTTCGTTCCTGGACTAGGCACATTTTACCCCTCTCCTATTCTGTCCTACTTTAGCCTAAACCAACCCATCCTAACCTACTTTTCTCTGCCCTACACTACCCTACCCCAGCCTACCCTGCCCTAGCGTTCCCTACCCTATCCTACCGCTGAGGTCTCCTGTAGGGATACTCGTTCTTCGGTTTTTGCCAGGCTTAGGGAGGTGGAGGAGATTAAGGTGTTGGACATCCGTTCTGGGGGCGGAGAGACTTACAACATCCCTTTGTCTTGTTGTAAACTTTGGTCTACCCTTTCCCTGTCATGACACTTCTCCGGAGTCGATAATATTCCCCATGCAGTGCTGAGGTACCTGGATGATGAAGCAGTGTCCTTCCTCCTGAGTCTTATAAATAGAATTTGGAGAGATTCGTCCACTCCTGCTTCTTGGCGGGGGGCTGTTGTCCTACCGTTTCACAAGCCAGGTATTGCAGGTCACCATCTTGGTTTGCGTGGTAGGTTGCCTTTACTGATTATGGAATTTTTCCGTATTGGTGCCACCTTGTTTCCCTCATATCCTCAAGAGGAGGGAGTGCCTCAAACTAGTGTCCTTAGTGTCACCGTCTTTGCTAAAGTTCAGGAAGATTTTGTTGGCTCTGTTCCGGAGGGAGTGTCTGCCTCGCCGTATCCTCGCTATCCACATCCGTTTGGGTACAGGGTGAAGGCTGCCATGGGGGATGTGGATGTTCCAACCTTTCTTGTTTGTCCTGTGCGTGTACCAAGGATGGCTCCCTGGCTCCTCTCAGGGGTGCAACCGTGTGTTTACTTTCCTGAGAGAGGGGCCTTTCTTTCCTCACAGGCGGCTCTTTGCTATTTTTTTAGAACATGCTTCCTCTCACAGTGTCTCGATTCTCGTATGTACTGATGGATTGAAATCCCGTGAGGGGACAGGCTTGGGTGTTATATTTCCCGATTTCATTCGTGGTAGGAGTCTTCCCCCCATCGTATCTACTTTTATCGCAGAACTTACTGCTATTTTACTCGCAGTCAAATTGATATTTAGCTTCCCTCCTGTTTGTTATACAGTTTTTAGCGACTCTGCCGATCTCCATTTTGTGTTTTCCCGTCCAATCCTCTTTTGTTGTCTACAGTGTTTTAGAATGGCTGTGCTTGCTAGGGACTGCTTTGTGGTTTTGTACCATTGTGGGCAATGAGCATGCTGACGCTCTGGCAAAGGCTGCTGCCTCTCGCCCATCCTCACCTCTCCCCTGCCTCGCTCAGTGATATTCATCTAACCACTCACTGTTTGCTCCCACTGGCAGAGTAGGTGGGATGCGGTGGGAGCCAACAAAATGTGTGATATTTGTGGGTAAACGGGCCCCTTCATTTGCCGAGGTCTGAATGCAGGTGGGAGACGGCTTTATGCTGGCTCCGAATGGGCCATTCCTGGTTCTCTCATTGATTTTTAATGGAGGACTCTCCCCCTACTTTCTGTGTGGAATGCTTCGTCCCCCTGACTCTTCGGCTTTTGCTGATGGTGTCCACTGTTGGGGAATTGCGCCATCGTTACCTCTCTGAGCACCGGGCAGGAGAGGGATTGTAGTCTTCTGTTGGTACTTGGAGAGGATGCTTGTTGTGGTGGAGGGGGAAACCTTTGCTTGGTGTAGGCAGCTGCACTACCGTGTAAAATTTAGTATACAGTGGTTTTAGTGTTCTTAGTGTTTTAGTGTTTTTCTTGTTTTAATTATCAGTTGTATTTTGTGTGTGTGTGTGTGTGTGTGTGTGTGTGTGTGTGTGTGTGTGTGTGTGTGTGTGTGTGTGTGTGTGTATTTCATCTTTTCGAGTGCTTTTATTCTCGTTGTCGTCCGGCGGCATATGACCCTGGTTGTTGTATCGCCAGATTTTATTGTATATACTTATTCAGTTCAATTTACCCTACCCTACTCTTCTCAACCCTACACTAGCCTACCTCAGCCTACCCTACCCTACCCTGCCATTGCCGACCCAACTCTACCCTACTTTAACCTACCCTCCCCTGTACAGCCCTTTCACCACTACATTACTTTTCCTGTTTTCTTCTCTCTACCTTCGGATGATTTTCTTCACCTCTACAGTAGAGAGAAATTTCGAACTGGAAGGGTTAAATACTGCCATCATCAACCCCATCTCTATCAGGGGATCTCCTAAGCTGAATAAAATCATGCGGTCAGCTAGGACAATGTAAATAAGTTGTTCTCGGCTTGAAAGATTAAATGATTCTGTCCCGTCATCCTAAGAGGGTTTTCTGAAGCTGTAGGATATCGTCAGAAGCTAGCAAAGAGTAAAAGTGACATCCGCAAACCGAGAGCTCTGCGTCCAGCGCTCCGCAGTTCAAGTCCCAGAGGTGGACAGATGTTTTGACGTGTAGACGTTACCAGGGCGTAGCTTGGTGGCCTACCCTTAAATATTCTGGACTAATGGTGGTCAAGCCTCGTGCCCCTGCGCTCCACCACATAAAAAAAATAAAAATAAAAAGGAAAGCCAAGGGTCATGAATGAACTAAAGGACTGAACTAAGCGGCGAAGAACAAAAATCGTAGAGAAGATCGCCCCAAATTTGATGAGACAGTGTAGTATAACTGAGTGAAATAGGCGTTGGATATGACGGAACTATTATGATTTGTAATTATAATATGGAGTCCTAACACCCTGTCCAAACCGACCCAATCCTACCTCACCCTGCAAAAACCGACCCAATCCTACCCCACCCTGCCAAAACCGACCCAATCAAACCCCACTCTGCCAAAACCGACCAAATCCTAACCCACGCTGCCAAAACCAACCAAAACCTATCCTATACTCTGTCATAACCGACACAATCCTACCTCACCCTGACAAAACTGACCCAGTCCTACCCCACCCTGCCAAAACCGACCCAACCCTACCCCACCCTGCCAAAACCGATCCAACCCTACCCCACCATGCCAAAACCGACCCAATCCTACCCCACCCTGCCAAAAAAGACTCAATCCTGCCCCACCCGGCCAAAACCGACCCAACGCTACCCCACCCTGCCAAAACCGAACCATTCCTACCACACCCTGCCAAAACCGAACCATTCCTACCCCACCCTGCCAAAACCGACCCAACCTTACCCCACCCTGCCCAAAAAAACTCAATCCTACCCCACCCGGCCAAAACCGAACCATTCCTACCACACCCTGCCAAAACCGACCTAGTCCTACCCCACCCTGCCAAAACCGGCCCAATCCTACGCCGCCCTGTCAAAACTAACCCAACCTTACCCCACCCGGCCATAACCGACCCAACGCTACCCCACCCTGCCACAACCGTCCCATCCCTACCCTACCTTAACCAAACCAGTCTTATCTAACTCATTGTCCACATTAACACTTTTTTCCATTTTCATCTTTCTTCCTCCAGACGATTTTCTTCAACTCTGGAGAGAAATTTCGTACTGGAGGGGTTAGATACAGTCACCATCAACCCCTTCACTACGAGGGGATCTCCTAAGCTGAATAAAATCGTCCGGTTACCTAGAACAAAGTAACTAAGTCATTCTCTGTCTGAAGGGGTTATTGTGTCTGTCCCATCATCCCGAGAGGGTTTCTTTAAGCTCCAGGAAATCGTCTAAAGGTAGCAAAGTGTAAACATGACGTCAGCACTTGTTCTAGGCGCCACAGATCGAGTCCCGGAGGTGAACAAAGGTTTTTATATCATATAGACGTTTTATATTTTATATTTTGCAACTTTCAGAGGCATTTACTCAGCTTTAGGAGTCTTATGGATAGGCTCAATCAAACGTATCGAACCTCCCATGTTAGAAAAAATAGCTTACAGAAATGCGTCCTCGTACTGAAGGGGCGGAATGGACAGATCGAGTGACTAAGATATTGAATTATGTATATGACTGGTTTTGTTGTTATTTCTATTATTATTATTATTATTATTATTATTATTATTATTATTATTATTTCAGGCAAATGTCCCAGGCTTCTAGACTGGCTGACTAGCGAATATTATTAAGTCTCCCGTGGCTCCGTGCTCCTTCCACTCAAGAGCCTGCACTTCACGCATTCCACGCACAAGATGGCGCCACCGCTGCATTCCTGCGAAGACGAGAGGTCAAGAGGACGACACTTGCTTTTTGTTTGTTTGTTTACTGTAATTGCTTAAAGTTGTGATCCCTCCAACTTGAATGCTCAGTTGTAACTATAGATAACTAGAATACGATGCTAGTCACGAAGAAGGGCTATGAAAAGATACAGAGCTCGTAGTATTTTTTTCTTTTAACTAAGATACATGAAATAAGCTGCAAAAATACGAAAATACGAGCTTACTTAATGTAAATGAATTATAGTACGTTCAAGATGGAGGGAAGGCATTTTGTATTTTGTTTGTGATGTTATAGTGTCTCTCAGGATCCTAGGATCCTCTCTCGGCTGAACCAAATTGTCTGGCGTCAGCTGGAACATGATGCTAGAGTTATGTCGGTCGTGAGGGGGTTAATGGTGACGGTATTGACACTGTCAGGCTCCTATGACTCACTCAGTCGAATAAAATCGTCTGAGTCAGCTGAAATGGGGTACTAGAGTTGTCCCGAGCATCACTCGGGGGTTAAGATTCTTAACCCTCTGGTGCTTGGGACAACTCTAGTATTCCATTCCAGCTGACAGACGATTTTGTTCGGCTGAGTGAGTCATAGGAGCCTGACAGTTACTACACTGTCACCATTAACCCCCACATGACCGGCATAACTCTGGTATATCATGTTCCAGCTGACGCCAGACAATTTGGTTCAGCCGAGTGGGTCTGGGGCCTGGGGGGCACTAGATGAAAATATCCAAAAAATATTAAAGGGGGGGCTATATCAATTTTGCCACAGGAGGTATACCAAAATTGGACTTTTTAATAAAACCCCCTCCTCTCTCACTCCCTGTGTTTTGTATATGTCCCTCTCTGTCTGCCTGTGGTGTGTCTGTCCCACCCTCTCTGTGTGTGGTGTGTCTACTGTGTGAAGGTGGTTGTGGCTATGTACGTGTGGTGTGTGTGTGTGGTGTGTCTACTGTGTGAAGGTGGCTGTGGCTATGTACGTGTATTGGTGTGTGTAGTAGTGTGTGTGTCTTGATGTGTGTATGTATGTAGTAGTGTGTGTGTGTCTACTGTGTGAAGGTGGCTGTGGCTATGTACGTGTCTTGTGTGTGTAGTAGTGTGTGTGTATGTATGTAGTAGTGTGTGTAAGTGTCTTGGTGTGTGTGAGCTGAAGTGTAAGTATGGGGCCTTGTGGTTTTAAGGAAAGCCTGCTACGCAAACTTCCCTCAGCCACATTTTAAAGAAACCTCTATCACACCGGGATTTGAACCCAGGTCCTCCTGATCAGCAGGCCAGCATCATGCTGACCATGCCACAGCGCCCCCGTAAGGATACCGGCTAAAACTTCTACTGTATTTTATTTCTTTACATGTTACAAAAAATGGGAAATTGAACTATCATGCACAGACTAAACTAAATTGTCATGTACCTATTAATGTCGCTTTAGGAGGAGATATTTCGAAATTTCCTGAGCTACTTGGAATACCTAAGCCTGCAGTTTAATGCTAATCATGAACAAGTGCTATGGAAAGAATATAGAGCAGTTGCTACTTATATAAAGGGAGAAAGTAAAAACAAGCTATGGTAAAAGGACTGGCTTTAATACAGGTCAATACATTTTGAAAGGCAATTTATAAAGACCACAATACCTTCCTGATCTGATGCTTGAAGAGAAGATGAATAATGTGCATGTCTTTGTATTCCAGTGAAGGGATGGACCTCTCCAATTTACTGGGTTGCACTTTGGAAACCAACACTAGTCTCGCACAGCACACTGGTACTGTCCTCTAACCCTCTTATCCTCAAGCTTTAACATCCAAGTACAGATCTGTAAGGAAAAATACCATATGGTACTTAAACCCTTTCACCTCTATGACATATTTCAATTTGAGATTATTTTATTCAGCACGATTAATATAGCCTTCATCAATACAGTCCCTCATACCACCTCAGCATAGTCCTGTAATCCTCAGGTTTTAGCTTCTGATATGATGTCAACATGGAAAGGTAACAAACTTTAACTCTTTCTGTTTTACCAAATATTTAAATTTGTCTTGAGAGACTGGTACAACCCTGCACAATAGTCTCCCACAGGACACTAATACAATCCTCTAACCCTCTTCTCAAGCTTTAACATTCACCCTCAGATCAGTAAACAAAAGACAGCAAATCAAACCTAACCCTATCAGCTCCACCACATCTTTTGATTCAGTAAGATTTTATTCAGCTTGATTCGTATACCCATCAACAATGCAGTCTCTCAACAGCTTCTTATTCAATCCTCTAACCCTCTAATCCTAAGACTTTACCTCTGAGGCTTCACATACGTAGAAAAATCATTCAAATTTAACCCTATCAACTCCATTACATCTTTTAATTCAAGATTACTTTATTCAATGTGAGAGACTGACATAACCTTCGACAATACAGTCTCTCACAAAACACTGGTTAAGTCTTTTTACCTCTAATTCCTCAAGGCATTACCTTCTAAGATCAGACCAGTAGTAAAGCAATAAAACTTAACACATTCTACTCCACCACACTGATTAATTCAAAATGATTTACTCTGCTTGAATGAGTATTATAACCTTCCAATAATACCATCACTCAATAGCACCTTGACATACTTCTCAAGCTCTCTAATCCTCAGGCTTTGCCTCTGAAGATCACAACTATAAGGAAAAATAATCAGGGGAAAGATTTATGAAAAGTTGAGATCGAATGGGATACAAGGGTTTGAGAGTAAATACGGATGAAACAAAAGTGATGATGTCTAGGGCTACTGGTGGTACCGTCAAATCGGAGGGAGAGTGGCCAGGTTCGGCTCACCACAAGGGTATGGGAAGTAACTTCATCTTGTGCAGTATTTGTAATAAGTGGATGCATAGATGTGGTGGTATTTGAGGTCGACTGCGAGATAATGCTGATTTTGTGTGTTTGGTGTGTAAGGGAGAGCATGTAAATTGTCAGGTATGAAACGATTGATCTTGCTGGGGATTTTTGTGTGTGTGGAAGAGTTTTGTCATTTGGGGGACATGTCATGTGCTGAACATGGGGCTGGAGAGCTAAGGCAAGGAGTGGCTGGAGGAAGTTCAGGGAGTTGTTACCTCTCCTGCCATTGAGAGGGTTCTCCCTCCACACTAAAGGATCTCTGCATGCAGCATGAATTAGAAGCATAATGCTATATGGGAGCAAGACCTGAGCAGTAAAGGAAAAAAGGGGATTAATCCCCAAGCTAGACCTCATCAGATCATATAGCCCTGCTAGGGTTACAGGAGAGCGCTACCCCTCCCAGCACAGCAGCCACTAGGCGGGGCGCGAACTCGCAGCCTCACGATTACGAGCCCAACACCCTACCACCGAGCTACCGCGCTCCCCGAGCAGTAAAGGAAGAGGGCAATGATTAGATGGATGTGTAATGCATCACTGAATATGAGGCATGGGGGGACTAGGTTTAAGATTGAAGAGTTTTGTTTAATCGACCAGATGGTATATTGTGAACTGCCATTCTGCATATATTTGTCAAACATTATGGCTATATTAACTTAAATTCACTGTCATACCCACTGCAATTGATCAGGGTGTGGTAATCCAAAAGGAAACCCACCTTTTAGACCCGCAGCAGCAAGGTGGCTACGAGGCCTCACTCATAGAGGTGTTTAATTGACCAGTTGGTACTCTGCAGGCTGAAAGAAATTAAATACATTACTTCCTCAAGTTTTTCTTTTATACCATATTACATGAAAAACAAAATGTGGCAGGTGTTAGGGATGAAATTCATGCATTACAGTACAGTCATGCCTACATAATACCCAATCCTCTAGCATGAAACTCACATAACACAGGAGGCAAAATTTTATTTCCAAATTTAGTCACAACATGAAAATGATAGACATTATGCAGGCAGAGGAAGCTGCCCATTTATTCTAACACCTTACTATGTGGTGAGGATTGACATGTTGCGGCAAGAGGCCCCAAATTATCGTTCATATGGTCATAACACGGCAAACTTGGGTCATGACATGGTGGGAACAGACACAACGTGGCCAGTGATCGTCACAGCACAGGTTGCATCAGCCTATGACGTATAGCTGTCATGTGTCTGCGTGGGGTGTCGTCACAGCCGACTGAGCATTCCTACCCCAGTTGAGCCTACCCTCTCCCCGCACTCTGGCTGCACTCATGCTCTGTGTGATCATTATGACCAGTAAGAGTCCTGCCCTGCCTCGGGACCCCACTCCACTTCCCTCTAGCAAGCCCACAACCTCTTCCATTCAAGGTAAGGAATCCTCCAGTGTTTATATGTACAGTAATCCCTCAATTAGCTTGATGTCCATTATCCAGACCCTGTGATCTGGCTATTCAAAACCAATAATCGTACATTTTCCATTTTATTCGGACAAAATGCTTGCATCCAGGTGGAAATTATGGCTGAGCAAACATTTTCCCCTGGCAGAGCCATTTCTTTTTCATGTAACTGCAAGGTATGTCCCTGTAGTGGTGATTGCTTGTCTGCTTGATGAGTCTGTTTGACCACGGTAATTGCTTGGCTGTGGTTTATAGGTCTCCTTTACCAGACAAAGTAATGTAAAAAAACAGAAATTAGTGCTGTACAATGTACGGTACTGTTGTGGCCTTTTCCAATAGCTCTCAAAGTTAGGGTATGTATGAAGGGGGGCCAGGGGAGAAGTCCATTATCCAGAAGGATCCACTATCCAGACATGCCGTTGGCTCTATTACATCAGATAACCGAGGGATTACTGTAGTGATGTCTTTATTAGGTATGTAAATGTCTTGGAAAAAAAAAAGAATGAAAATCGCCCCAAATGGAGAACTTGGGGCTGGCTTAGGTAACATGAAACCCTTTAACATGTAAACATATGGCCTGATAAGGTGGAATTCTCATAAAGCAGGAGTTTCAGGGTACAGTACTGTATATCCGCATTATGTGAGTGCTCGCTGTATATGCAAATGGACTATATTTCCTCACTAGATTTGTTAATTTCTATCTACCTACCTACCAGCAGGCAAGGGTTAATACAGTATAGTATATAGCTGAAACCACAACTGCAATTACAGTACTCTGTATTCTGAAGCATTGTTTGTCTCATCATTTGCTGACATTTTTCTTACAGTATAAGCCATTTCTGTCACAAATGCCCCCTGGGGACATTGATGAATCCCCTGGGGGCATCAATGACTCCCCTTGAGGATTAAATAATCCAAGGAAGGAAGGAGTTAATTGCAACTGAAATCTCATAGAAGAAAAAAATCAACAAATGGTGAGATATAAACAGAAAATACCTCAAAATACAGTGCTTGAATTCCAGACGTGGTTTCTGCTAAATACTCACATTTACCGTTCTGACTGGGGCAGCTGCTGACCTGGAAACGTACCCCTCAACAGCTAGATATCATGATCCCACCAGGGTGACCACAAGCAATTCACCTCCATGTCACCGTCTCCTCTGCTATCAGGCACTGGAATGAATATTTTCTTTTTAATACCTTCAGTCTTCACTAGTTTAACTCACAGAGCAGGGATTTTTTTTTTTTTTCATGCCATCTCATGATTATATTTAGCTTTGTATAGACTTCTGGAAGTGTAGGGGTTAGGCACAGCCTCACTGAACTCCTGCAATAGCAGAGACTTTGCATAAGTTGAATAAAATTGCCTTCTGGCACTATGAATAAACTGAAAAGGGCATCACCGGGATTGCAAGAGTTAAAGGGACTCGCGGAGTTTATATCCCCGATGTAAACAAACTACCCATTAGTTTTTACACACATCCCCTCATTTTTTCCAGCCAATTAACCTACTATGCCTGCCCATGTACAGGATCACATTCGACCTTAAAACCTAAACAGATGGTGTGAATATCGGGGGATTTAAGTAGCACTGCTTACTCGAGTTTAAAGGGACATCTTGGTCACCTGGAGATACACACCGCCGTATATCATCCTTATAGCTAATAATTACAACTTACATCAGCCGACTACACCTCTCGATAATGACAGCAAACACTGATAAACACATGGGCATAAGAATTACCATAATAAGAAGTAGACTAACACCGTAAAGAATAAATTCTTCACTCACCTCCAGCATCTCTCAACGTTGCTCCCATAATGCACCAGTGACGTCACACTTCAAATTAAACATTTACTTATTAAATTTTAAGAAGAAAATTTCGTGAATATATTATCAGTCTTTTAAACATTAATTTTCGTGCAAACTGAATAGAGAGGTAAGTAAAGTGTTTCTTGTTAAATTAAAGATAACCCCATGAATCAGTGGCATCATCATCTCTCTCTCTGAAATTCCATACAGAGTACCAGAGTAGGATCACTATTTACTGTCCTGCCGATATATCTCTACAGTTTTACAAGGGGATTTAAAAATAAACGGCCTGGTGGTGGTGGCAGGGGATAAAATTTTGCGATACCAGTCTCTAATCTGCTGCCATTCCCTACAGAACCTGAGCATAATAGACGAGAAATTAGCCCAGGTTGATGCAGCAATTCTTAACTCAAAATTGCCCCAAGAACAACTTTCTGAAGTTTGTCAAACATTTCATGCAACACCCTGTATGGGAAATTTGGATAAAATATTGGTGATATAATTCCCTAACTGTGTGCCATTCCCAACAGAATCTGAGCAGTCTAATGAGTCCACGCTTTGAAGGTTGGGTTGAAACAGGGATGTGTCATGTCTCCATGGTTGTTCAATCTGTACATGGATGGGGTAATAAAGAGGTACAAGGTAGGGTAGTGGATGTTGGAGTGGCCCTGGTGAGAGAGGGTAGTGTTTGGAAACTCCCTGTACTGTTGTTTGCAAATGATACTGTGTTGTTGAGTGAAGACGAAGGAGAGCTGCAAGGCTTGGTGGATGAGTTTGGGAGAGTGTGTAAGAAACGGAATCTAAAGGTGAATGTAGGGAAGAGTAAAGTGATGGTCTTTGAGAGAGGTGAAGTCAGTGAATGTACAGCGAGGTTGGATGGTGAGGAATTGGAAAATGTGAGTACGTTTAAGTACTTGGGTAGTGTGATGAGTAAGGATGGAGGTTTGGAGGGTGAAGTGCTTGAAAGGGTACAGCAGGGAAGAAAGGTTGCTGGTTCTTTGAAAGCAGTGATAAGAAACAGGGAAGTGAGCATGGAAGTGAAAAAGTTACTACATGACAGTATTGTGATACCAACTCTAACGTATGCAAGTGAAGCTTGGACGTTGTTGGAAGGACACAAGTCAAGAGTGAGAGCAGTGGAAATGAGTTATTTAAGAGGAGCCTGTGGAGTCACATGGAGAGACAGGCTGACGAATGAGGATATAAAGGAGCGTTGTGGTGTGGATGTGGATGTGATAGGAAGCGTTATGAGAACACACTGAGGTGGTTTGGCCATGTGGAGAGGATGGAGGGTGAAAGACTGACGAAGAGAATGTATGTGAGTGAGGTGGAGGGGGAAGAGGGAGGTGGAGGGGGAAGAGGGAGGTGGAGGGGGAAGAGGGAGGGGACGGCCGAGGATGAGATGGAAGGATGGGGTGGAGAGGTATATGAGAGAGGGGGGTGTGAGTTGGGAGCAGGGCAGTGAAATGGCGGGGGACAGGGCGACTTGGAGGCGATTTGTTTGTGGCCACCCCAAACGGGATTGAGGCGTCTGGCAATAGATAGAGATAGATAGAAGATTAAATAACTAAAGCTAACACTGATTTGAACTAATACACATCTGGTCCACAGGTCGTGCTGGAGTCTGCTGCCTTGTTGCTGCTTCCTTGCCACACTGGTCATACCCTGCTGAAGTTTGGTCTGCCCTGCCGTGAGAAGCCTGACGGTGGTGTGGTGTCTTCCCCTACTCTGAGATGCCTGGTGGTGTGGTGGTTGTGTCGTGGTGGTGGCGGCGGCGGCGGCGGCAGGGTGTCGGGTCTTCCCCAGCCGTGAGATTACTTGCTGCTGCTGCTGGTGATCTGCCCTGACCTGCCGAGAGAAGCCTGGTGGTGATGGTGTGATCTGCCTTGCAAGTCCAGGATGTTCTGTGGACAAATGCTACTTTTGAATGCATATTTTATATTGCTGTCTCTGTTAATGTATTTTGTACTGAAGTATTAATAATGAAAACTTAAATTTTCTGTCTTGTTTCATTACCTTTTTAACTGTGGCTTTGACTTAATATAGGTGATAAGTATATTGCGCTCTGCAGTCTTGTGTGTTGTGGGGACGGCTTTTGTGATGAGCTAAGACATTCTGATCGCTTCACCAAATTACTGCTCAGCCGTGTGATCAGTGGACATAAAAGATTATACAATACAATGATATACAGCTAAGCATAAAAAAGGTTATGGGAATTCTCCACCATGCAATCAATGGACCTAAATTAAAGCCTATATTATAAAGCTAAGCCTGAAGAGGGTTGTGGGAAGTAGATAATGATGCAGGGTAGACACTGGTAATGTTCACTGAGCCGTGCCCGCAACACACAAGAACTGGGTGGCGTAATATATGGACCACCTTGTATAATGAGAGGCCGTAAGTGTGTGCTGACCCACAAACTTGCCATCAATGCCCCGTCATAACTATTACTGTGTCTTGTAGGAAGCACAAAGAAAACAGGCCACAGAATACCTCCTTGTCTCTTGTTCCTCCTACACAAACATACACGCCTTTCACTTTAACTTGACACAGAGTTTCATTTAAAGCATATGAGAATGTCACGCAGATCAGTAGCAGAAACAGCCAATACTACAGCCCAACATCCTTTCCACGGCACTCATTCGTGACTAGCATCATATTCTAGTGATAACTATCGCTACTACTCGGCAAACCGTATGGAAACTATTTATAAGCTATCTGTCTATCCATCTATCTATAGCCAGACGACTTAATCCCGTAAGAGGTGGCCACAAACAAGTCGCCTCTATGCCACCCTGTCCCCCGTCATTATGCATCACTTCCCCTAATTCACACCCTCTCTCATATACATCCCAACTCCATCCTCCACTTATAAGTAATACATTAAAACAACCGTGAATTACTGCCGCACAAGCTGAGCCGTAATCATATCCAACACAAACACGAAGGAGCTTTAAAGAACAGAAAACAATACCTTGATAGCAGAAGACACTAAGACCACAAGTACTGACAGCCTACACCAAGAAACATAACTAATTTCAGTCAGAGACCAAGTGAATATGAGAGGCACACAGTTCATCACTTCAGCTCAAGATCCGTCCCACCTTTGTAACCTTATGTTGCATCATCCTCTCCACAAACAAAATCGAACAACCGCCCAACACTACACAGAGTATCTTTGCAACATATTCCTTCCTCCACCCGACTCTACACTTCCGAGACACATACACAAACTCACAAACACCCCAGTCAGCCAAAACTTTCTGCCAAACACATACATAAACACACAGACACCCCAGCCAGCCAAAACTTTCTATACCAAACACACACATAAACACACAGACACCCCAGCCAGCCAAAACTTTCTATACCAAACACATACATAAACACACAGACACCCCAGCCAGCCAAAACTTTCTATACCAAACACATACATAAACACACAGACACCCCAGCCAGCCAAAACTTTCTATACCAAACCCATACATAAACACACAAACACCCCAGTCAGCCAAAACTTTCTGCCAAACACATACATAAATACACACACACCCCAGCCAGCCAAAACTTTCTATACCAAACACATACATAAACACACAGACACCCCAGCCAGCCAAAACTTTCTACCAAACAGCATCCTTCATGTGCCACCACCAGCCATACACCCTTCAGACACTACCGAACCCAGAGACACGAGTACACCAACCTTCCCTGCTACAATACTAACACAAAATATAACACACATACAATCCCCTGTGCTCATACTGCAAAGTGGCACCCCCACACCACAGCACACCCACTCACTTCCTGCACCACACCACCACAACACAGACAGTCCTTCAACATAACACAGGGTTCACATCCAGAGGAGCCTAAGATGTAACAAGAACAACAACAACAACTCAGGCCAAGTTAAAGTGAAACGAGTATAGTTACGAAAGGAAAATTATTTCGAGTTATTTTGTAAGCGCTTCGGGTACACAGAGTTACAAGGCCACAGGGAACGAACTGCATACCGAGGGTTATAATACTGTGGCGGCTTAGGGGGCTTTATACCACCTTTTCTTCAGTGATTTATTGTTCAAGCGAGCGAGCGTAGAGAGCAAGCGAGCGAGAACACTATATGACATGGTATAATAGGGTGGCAGAGAACAGCGCCAAGACTGTGTTGTCTAGGAAACTATTAAAGCAACAACGGATCTATGGACATCATTAGAAACCTAGTAAAAAAAATAACAGGAGTTACTTGAGGGACTTTTCTCAAAATTTGCCGCGCCAGTTCTGATAAAAGGAAAATAAACGTACCAAACTGAGCACCAGAACCGAGTTATTTTAGAAGTTTTTAAAACTACTGCAGATCTGTTCAGACAGCTGGAAAGCTTATGAAGAAGCAACTGGTACTACTTAAGTTAAATAGACTTAGCTTTTAACATCAAGCGAGATGGATGGATGGATGGATGGATGGATGGACGGATGGGTGGATGTGGAATCGTGGATGCTTGGACCGATGGTAGAGTTCCTGCTGTTTCGTCCTTCCACCTGCCGACAAAAATCATCATCAATATCATCATCATCATAATCATCATCATCATCGTAGTTGTCGTCCTCATTACCACCATCATCATTATCATCATTATCTACACCCTCATTCTCATTATCTTTACCACTCTCCTCCTCCTCATCATCATCATCATCATCTGCAGCATCAGCTGCATTATCATATCATCATCATTACCTATCTATCTGTCTATATCTATGACTGTTTATCTATAGCCAGACGCCTTAATCCCGTAAGGGGTGACCACAAGCAAATCGCCTTCATGATGTACTGTCCTCTACCATTTAGCTCAAGTATCCCAGTCATATGTTTCTACTCTTTCCCTCCATCTCATCGTCGGTCTCCCCATCCCCCTCTATCCTTCCAGCTAACTCATGTGCACTCTTCTGGTCATTTTCTTATTCGCCATCCTCTCCACATGGCCAAACCATCTCGAAGTGTTTCTCTTAACGCTTTCAGTCTCATCCACATCGGCATCACAACGCTCCTTCATCTGCCCATTTGTCTGTCTGTCTCTCTATGAAACTCCACATGCTCCTCTCAAGTAGCTCATTTCCACCGCTCTCACTCTTGACTTGCGTCCTTTCAACACGATCCAAGCTTCACTTCCATACTTTAAAGTGGGAATCACAGCAGGCAGTGCCCTTTTTTTTAACACTATCATAAGCAACGTTGGGTCTGGTTAGTACTTGGATGGGTGACCGCCTGGGAACACCAGATGCTGTTGGCATAACGTTCTCCCTACGTGTCGAGTGGGGTTGATGGAGGATTAGTGCCACTCCCTGTAAAACAATTAACTCTAAGCCCTTGGCCACCCCGTTTGGGATACATGGCGTCTGGCAATGAATAAATGAATGAATCCTCAGTTCCCTCTTCCTAATCACTACTTTTTAGAGAACAAGCAACCCTCCTTCCCTGACGTATCATTTCAGTCACTTCATCCTCTAATCTTCCATCCTTATTCATCACATTACATAAATACTTAAATGCACTCATATTCTTCCATTTCCTGGCTATGCAGCCTCACTGTGCATTCTGTAACCTCATACGTTGAGATGTTAAAGCATCACCACCATCAGCATCAACATCATTATCACCATCAATATCATCACCATCAGCCTGTGACACACCACTGCATGATAAGGACCCTCTCACCTTTCTCCACTCTGATCCATTGATTGTTAGCCTGTTCCGTCCTTGCTCGGTAGATCTGCATCATATGATCTCTCCATCTTGTTCTCTGTGCACCTCTTCTTCTCACTCCATCTCTGGCTTGCCATTCAGTTACGCTCGCTGTCCTTCTGTTATCTCTTCTGTGAAAGACGTGACCTGAGGTGTGTGTGTGTGTGTGTGTGTGTGTGTGTGTGTGTGTGTGTGTGTGTGTGTGTGTGTGTGTGTGTGTGTGTGTGTGTGTGTGGAGCTACCTGGAAACAAGTTTAGAATTACTAGATGCGGGAGCTTCAGGCCCCTTAGGTTAATCTCCTTGGTGTGGTGTGGTGTGGTGTGGTGGGAGAGGGTTGTGTGCTGTGGTGTTGGGAGGGTTGTGTGGTGAGGTGTGGTGTGGTGTGGGAGGGTGGTTATGTGTGGTGTGATGTGGGAGGGTGATTTTGTGTGGTGTGGTGTGGTGTGGTGGGGGTGGTTGTGTGCTGTGGTGTGGGGAGGGTTGTGTGGTGAGGTGTGGTGTGGTGTGGGAGGGTGGTTTTGTGTGGTGTGGTGTGATGTGGGAGGATGATTTTTTGTGGTGTGGTGTGGTGTGGGAGGGTGATTTTGTGTGGTGAGGGAGTGTGATTTCGTGTCGTGTAGTGTGAGAGATTGGTATGGTGTGGTGTGATACGGTGTGGGAGGGTGGTATGGTATGGTGTGGTGTGAGAGGGTGATGGTGGGTGACAATGTGTGGGGCTGGTAGAACGTAACTTGGCTTCACTATAATCTCTAAAGCCTATATGAGTACAACACCTCTCATCCGAAAATGGTTAGTGAGAAGCAGACGGGCAGGGCCGGTCCTAGAGCTACTGTGATAAAATGTAGAAAATCATGTGTTGTATCCTTAAAATTAAAAAGAATATGTGAGGTTAATTCTTTCCTTTAAATAAAGACCAAAATATATGTATTACTTCACTCATATTCATCCACTTCCTAACGATACATAAAGAGACGGTGATCAGTGACTTATGGAACCCTGTTATGTGGTCTATGGGATGTAATAAGCTTTTCAGAATATTGCGTAAGTGTCTCGTAATTGTATAGGTAAAAGGTCCTATATTCTTGGCCTAATATTTAACCTTGAAATTAAAGAATGAATGTGTGGAAATAATTATGTCATGTAACCAACTATGGATTCATCAACCAAGATATACATACACGAACATAAGCAAGCACACACACACACACACACACACACACACACACACACACACACACACACACACACACACACACACACACACACGCCCAGTCACCAAAACATTTGAGGTTAAACGAAAAGGAAAGGAGGATGTGACTCAGCCAGTGACTTGAAGATCATCGTCGTCGTCGTCATCATCGTCGTTGTCGTCTTCATCTTCGTTGTCGTAATCATCATCATCATCTTCCTCGTCGTCCTAATCATCATCATCATCGTCAGCAGCATGTTACTGTCATCCCAACACTGTAAAAGATGTAGAACAGATGTTATATCAGAGTCATCACCTTTATCATCATATTCATCACTGCCTTCTAATCAAATTGTAGAATTTGTACGGGAGTCACATCATCATCATCATCATCATCATCATCATCATTATCATCATCATCATAACTGTCATCATCCCAGCTGTTTCATCGAGTATATAGTTTCATCATAATCATCATCATCACAATAATCACAGCTTAGTTAACTGGTACAGGAGTTTCAACATCACAGTCATCATCATCATCATCATCATCATCATATTCATCCCATTTCTGTTAGTTCGTACAGAGGTTAAATCCTCACCGCTATCGCCAGTAGTAGCTGTATTATAATCATCAGCATCATTATCATCACCATCATCATCAGCCTGTGACACACCACTGCAGGATAAGGACCCCTCTCACCTGTCTCCACTCCGATCCTTTGGTTGTTAGCTTGTTCCGTCCCAGCTCGGTGGATCTGCGAGTATCATCTCTATCTTGTTCTCTGTGTGCCTCATCCTCTCACTCCATCTCTGGTCTGCCATTTAGTTACGCTGGCTGTCAATGCCTTACCTGTTCTGTGGAAGACGTGACCTAAGGACTGCGTGTGGACTGACCTGTAAACAAGAGGACAAATATACGTGTGTTGCAGCATCACTACTATACCCTGTTCACTCTAACTTGGCGTAAAATTGCAATCTCTTTCTTAAACTTTGTGTTGTGACAAGGGGTTAACACTAGAATGGTGCTAGTCACGAAGAAGTGGTATGGAAATGACGTAGAGCTGTAAGTTTGTCTAGTTCTTTCAGTGAACTACGGGAAATGAGCTGCAAAAAAAACGACTATCTTGGTCTTGGTAAAATGAAGGAACAACACCACAATATACCTGTGTGTGTGTGTGTGTGTGTGTGTGTGTGTGTGTGTGTGTGTGTGTGTGTGTGTGCGCTTCAGGACAAAATAACTTACATACAATAATTTTTTTTCCATCACACTGTCCCTCTGAAATCTGAATCGCACTTATCAGTTTACATTCAGGTGCCAAACTGTACTGTTGGGTGGACAGGGACAAGGGGGCAGGCAAACCTAGTCCTCCAGTCTGATCGGCACGAGAATCTACAGGACGACACTCACACTGCTATTTCACTGGTGCTGAGACACCAACATTGAGGCGGTACAAGGCAGAGTTGCCGTGAATTGCACACTGGTTGTGACGTCATTATTGCACACGGTCTCGTTTAGTAACCAGGATGACAGAGGATGTATTGTTGGTATAACTACCATAAAATTTGGTATACTGTGAATACTGGAAGAGAGGGTATAATTAATGATGTCAGACCTATTATGATTCAAGTGTAAGGACGTTAAATGATTAAGAGAGTTAATAAGTCAGCAAATGTTGATTAATAACCAGCCAAGAGACAAGTAAGTTTATCCACATCCAAGTTTTCTAGTATATCAACTGTACACGATTTACAACATTGTTTCGGTATTTCTTTAATATTACAAAGTAAGTGTGCACTGCTAATGGTTGGCACGTGTCTTGTAAATAATAATAATTATTTTTTTTTTTATGATATCGCCGGGTGGGTAGAGGTAGACTGTTCAACGACGTATTCTTCCTTGTTTTAAATGACAGTATTATAGACAAACGCTACATATTCGTTGGTTTAACTGTGAAGGGTCTGAATAACAATACATGTTAATGCCTACCAATCATGACAAAATCCCACTTATTCCTACAAAATAACGTGAACAATTAGTGTGGAAAAAAATTCCACACTAGTGTGGAATGACGTCCGCCTGCCCACATCCATGCTCGTCGTTCATTTGTTTTTCCACATTAGCAGACGATTTTCCACAAAACGGCAGCACTGGACTACAAGGCCTCCTCATCTCCCTCACACTAACATCCCCCTTGTCTCATCAGAATTACGTCTAGTAGCCTTATAGGTATTATTTCTTTGGGCCATGATACTTCCTGGCTGTCAGTGCGATATCCTTGTGTCCTAATGTAGTCACCTTAATGGCTAAAAACAGCAAATATCCAACACTTACCTCAGGGGAATGATGCAACAGCAACACACACACACCCTCGTCCTTCCACTGTCATACGGCCACTAGCAAAAGCAGCCAAGTAGCGACGCCTACCAAGACGAGAAACTTGTCCAGCTACTTTCACAACCACTAGATGGTACCAGGGCCCTTTCATGGTAGGGGCAACTCTAGTATTCTATTCCAGGTACTGCTTGACAATAGCGTTCAGTTGAGAGTGAGTCATACTACACTGAGAGTGTTAATACTGTCTCTATTAACTCTCATGATCATACAGCTCTCCTAACCAGCCCTATTAAAAAATATATCACTAAGGAAGTCTTTGCCTGACCGGTGCGAGGTGCCTGTGTGTTACCATGGCAACCTCCCACACCACCACAGTTACATACCCACATTTCCCCACCAGCAAGTTCCATTAGAGAGTATTGTGTGTGTGTGTGTGTGTGTGTGTGTGTCGGGGAGAGCATGTGGATATTGCAAGGCATGAAAGGATTGATCTTGCTGATGAGTCTTTTGAGTGTGTGCAAGAGTTTTGTTATTTGAGAGACATGTTATGTGCTGGAGGTGGGGCTGGAGCAGCTCTGTGGCTAGAGTGAAGAGTGGTTGGAAGAAGTTCAGGGAGCTGTTGCCTCTCCTGACATTGAGAGGACTCTCCCTGCTACGAGATCTTCGTATGCAGCATGTTAGGAGTGTAGTGCGGTATGGTAGTGAGACCTGGGCAGTAAAGGAAGAGGATATTCGCAGGCTCAATCGTACAGAAATAACAATAATTAGGTGGATGTGCAGTGCGCCCTTGAATGCGAGGCCTGGGGGGGCCAGGTTTACGATGAAAGAGTTAAGAGGAACAGTGGGACTGGAGTGTATTGGTGTTGTGATGAGGAGGGGTAGATTGAGATGGTTTGGGGAAAAAGGTGGGACTAGAGTGTATTGGTGTTGTGATGAGGAGGGGTAGATTGAGATGGTTTGGGGGGAAGGATGGGACTAGAGTGTATTGGTGTTGTGATGAAGAGGGGTAGATTGAGATGGTTTGGGAAAAAGGATGGGACTGGAGTTTATTGGTGTTGTGATGAGGAGGGGTAGATTGAGATGGTTTGGGAAAAAGGAGGGGACTGGAGTTTATTGGTGTTGTGATGAGGAGGGGTAGATTGAGATGGTTCGGGAGGAGGGATGGGACTGGAGTGTATTGATGTTGTGATGAGGAGGGGTAGACTGAGATGGTTTGGGCATGTGGAGAGGATGGAGGATGACAATTGGGTACAGAAAGTGAAAAGTGTTAACGCTGGGGGTAGGATTGCGAGAGGCAGACCGAAAAACACCTGGGACTAGGTCATGGAGTTTGACCTCAGGGATAAGGGAGTGAACATGGAGGCTGCTAGAGATCGAGCAGCATGGAGAGCCGCCATTAGGTGACCAAGGCCGACGCATGTAAGTAGGTTAGTGTTTTTAAAACAAAATGAAACGAAAAGAAAAAACGAAACAAAATTATTATTGTCGCCCTTTCTCCATCATCATTGTTGAGATATAACAATAGATTAACGCTGGAATACGATGCTAGTCACGAAGAAGCGCCATGGACGTGGAGCCGCGGTATTATCTTATTCTGCCACTGCGCTACGTGAAATAAACCCTAATATGATGCTAGTCATGAAGAAGTGCTTTGCCACAAACAGCTTCCATGTCATCTTGTCCTCCAGCATCTGTCTGTCTTCCCTCCTGCTCACACTTTCCTCATTCTTCTCTCCACCACACCCCTCCACTTCTTCCTCGGCCTCCCTCTCCCTCTCTTACGCTGCACCTCGCTCACATACACTCTCCTAGTCAGTCTCTCATTCTCCATTATCTCCACATGGCTACATCATCTCAGGTAACTTCTCCCAACACTTTCGTTCACATCCACATCAACACCACAACGCTCCTTCACTTCCCCATTTGTCTGTCTGTCTCTCCACGTAACTCCACATCCACACCAACACCACAACGCTCCTTCACTTCCCCATTTGTCTGTCTGTCTCTCCACGTAACTCCACATCCACACCAACATCACAACGCTCCTTCACTTCCTCATTTGTCTGTCTGTCTCTCCACGTAACTCCACATCCACATCAACATCACAACGCTCCTTCACTTCCTCATTTGTCTGTCTCTCTCTCCACGTAACTCCACATCCACACCAACATCACAACGCTCCTTCACTTCCTCATTTGTCTGTCTCTCTCTCCACGTAACTCCACATCCACATCAACACCACAACGCTCCTTCACTTCCTCATTTGTCTGTCTCTCTCTCCACGTAACTCCACATCAACAGCACAACGCTCCTTCACTTCCTCATTTGTCTGTCTCTCTCTCCACGTAACTCCACATCCACACCAACATCACAACGCTCCTTCACTTCCTCATTTGTCTGTCTGTCTCTCCACGTAACTCCACATCCACACCAACATCACAACGCTTCTTTACTTCCTCATTTGTCTGTCTCTCTCTCCACGTAACTCCACATCAACACCACAACGCTCCTTCACTTCCTCATTTGTCTGTCTGTCTCTCCACGTAACTCCACATCCACACCAACATCACAACGCTTCTTTACTTCCTCATTTGTCTGTCTCTCTCTCCACGTAACTCCACATCAACACCACAACGCTCCTTCACTTCCCCATTTGTCTGTCTGTCTCTCCACGTAACTCCACATCCACACCAACATCACAACGCTCCTTCACTTCCTCATTTGTCTGTCTCTCTCTCCACGTAACTCCACATCCACACCAACATCACAACGCTCCTTCACTTCCTCATTTGTCTGTCTCTCTCTCCACGTAACTCCACATCCACATCAACACCACAACGCTCCTTCACTTCCTCATTTGTCTGTCTGTCTCTCCACGTAACTCCACATCAACAGCACAACGCTCCTTCACTTCCTCATTTGTCTGTCTGTCTCTCCACGTAACTCCACATCCACACCAACATCACAACGCTCCTTCACTTCCTCATTTGTCTGTCTGTCTCTCCACGTAACTCCACATCCACACCAACATCACAACGCTCCTTTACTTCCTCATTTGTCTGTCTCTCTCTCCACGTAACTCCACATCAACAGCACAACGCTCCTTCACTTCCCCATTTGTCTGTCTGTCTTTCCACGTAACTCCACATCCACATCAACATCACAACGCTCCTTTACTTACTCATTTGTCTGTCAGTCTCTCCACGCAACTCCATATCCACATCAACACCACAACGCTCCTTCACTTCCCCATTTGTCTGTCTCTCCACGTAACTCCACATCCACATCAACACCACAACGCTCCTTCACTTCCTCATTTCTCTGTCTCCCCATGTAGCTGCACACTCAGATAACTTATTTCCACACCACTTTTCATATTAATAAAGATTTTTTGGTTCAACTAAAAGAACGCATGGTATCAATGAGCAGGTGAACAATATCCTCGCTTACCTTTGTTTATCATGGCAAGATGGGGAAGTTGTTTAAACACTATCAACACTGACATATACACACAGCTCGAGCGTCCTCCTCCTCTCACGGTTAAAGGGTGACTGACGGGATTCGGAGCTTCAATGGTTCACCGAGCTCCAATGCATGAGGTGGAGGGGGGGAGAGGGAGGGGGAGGCCAAGGATGAGATGGAGGGATGGAGTGGAGAGGTATATGAGAGAGGGGGGTGTAAGCTGGGAGCAGGGCAGTGAAATGGCGGGGGACAGGGCGACATGGAGGCGATTTGCTTGTGGCCACTCCTTACGGGATTAAGGCGTCTGGCAATAGATAGACAGATAGATCAATCCAGCTTTACTTTTTTCACCTTAACTTGGCCTAAAATGGACTCTCTTTCTCTCCTAAATGCCAAGCTGTAACAATGGAGTAGAATATGATGCTAGTCACGAAGAAGTGCTATTGAATGAATATAGAGCCCTTATAAAAAATCTATATATCTACCTATCTATCTATCTACCTGTCTATCTATCTATCTATCTGTCTATCTATGTCACTGAGCTACATGAACTGAGTTACAAAAAGACGAAAATCTGGACCAAGATGAATAATATTATGCTAACTCCATTGCCATATACTCCATTCATAGTCTATCTGTCTATCTATCTAGAGCCAGACGCCTTAATCCCGTAAGGGGTGGCCACAAACAAATCGTCTCCATGTTGCCCTATCCCCCGCCATTTCTCTGCCCTCCCCCCGACTTACACTCCTTCTCTCATATACCATCCACTCCATCCCTCCAAAGCATCCTCAGTCTGTCACTCCCTCTTCTCCTTCCAACTCACTCACATACACTCTCCTAGTTAGTCTCTCACTCCCCATCCCCCAACTTACACCCCTCTCTCATATACCTCTCTATTCCATCCCTCCCTCCCTCCCCCCCTCCACCTAATATACATATACTCTCCTAGTTAGTCTCTCACTCTCCATCCCCCAACTTACACCCATCTCTCCCTCTCCCCAC
>NW_027643524.1:0-12500 GCF_032717465.1 Coenobita brevimanus
AACGCTCCTTTATATCCCTCATTCGTCAGCCTGTCTCTCCATGTGACTCCACAGTCTCCTCTTAAATAACTCATTTCCACTGCTCTCACTCTTGACTTGTGTCCTTCCAACAACGTCCAAGCTTCACTTGCATACGTTAGAGTTGGTATCACAATACTGTCATGTAGTAACTTTTTCACTTCCATGCTCACTTCCCTGTTTCTTATCACTGCTTTCAAAGAACCAGCAACCTTTCTTCCCTGCTGTACCCTTTCAAGCACTTCACCCTCCAAACCTCCATCCTTACTCATCACACTACCCAAGTACTTAAACGTACTCACATTTTCCAATTCCTCACCATCCAACCTCGCTGTACATTCACTGACTTCACCTCTCTCAAAGACCATCACTTTACTCTTCCCTACATTCACCTTTAGATTCCGTTTCTTACACACTCTCCCCAAACTCATCCACCAAGCCTTGCAGCTCTCCTTCATCTTTCACTCAACAACACAGTATCATCTGCAAACAACAGTACAGGGAGTTTCCAAACACTACCCTTCTCTCTCACCAGGGCCACTCCAACATCCACTACCCTACCTTGTATCTCTTTTTTATTACCCCATCCATGTACAGATTTGAACAAACCATGGAGACATGACACATCCCTGTTTCAACTCCAACCTTCAAAGCGTGGACTCATTAGACTGCTCAGATTCTGTTGGGAATGGCACACAGTTAGGGAATTATATCACCAATATTTTATCCAAATTTCCCCATACAGGGTGTTGTGCATGAAATGTTTGACAAACTTCAGAAAGTTGTTCTTGGGGCAATTTTGAGTTAAGAATTGCTGCATCAACCTGGGCTAATTTCTCGTCTATTATGCTCAGGTTCTGTAGGGGAATGGCAGCAGATTAGAGACTGATATCTGCATAATTTTATCCCCTGCCACCACCACCAGGCCGTTTATTTTTAAATCCCCTTGTAAAACTGTAGAGATATATCGGCAGGACAGTAAATTGTGATCCTCCTCTGGTACTCTGTATGGAATTTGAGAGAGAGAGATGATGATGCCACTGATTCATGGGGTTATTCTTTAATTTAACAAGAAAACACTTTACTTACCTCTCTATTCAGTTTGCACGAAAATTAATGTTTAAAAGACTGATAATATATTCACGAAATTTTCTTCTTAAAATTTAATAAGTAAAATCTTTAATTTGCAGTGTGACGTCACTGGTGCATTATGGGAGCAACGTTGAGAGAGAGGCTGGAGATGAGTGAAGATTTTATTCTTTACGGTGTTAGTCTACTTCTTATTATGGTAATTCTTATGCCCATGTGTTTATCAGTGTTTGCTGTCATTATCGAGAGGTGTAGTCGGCTGATGTAAGTTGTAATTATTAGCTATAAGGATGATATATGGCGGTGTGTATCTCCAGGTGACCAAGATGTCCCTTTAAACTCGAGTAAGCAGTGCTACTTAAATCCCCCGATATTCACACCATCTGTTTAGGTTTTAAGGTCGAATGTGATCCTGTACATGGGCAGGCATAGTAGGTTAATTGGCTGGAAAAAAAATGAGGGGATGTGTGTAAAAACTGTAATGGGTAGTTTGTTTACATCGGGGATATAAACTCCGCGAGTCCCTTTAACTCTTGCAATCCCGTGATGCCCTTTTCAGTTTATTCATAGTGCCAGAAGGCAATTTTATTCAACTTATGCAAAGTCTCTGCTATTGCAGGAGTTCAGTGAGGCTGTGCCTAACCCCTACACTTCCAGAAGTCTATACAAAGCTAAATATAATCATGAGATGGCATTAAAAAAAAAAAAAAAAAAAAAAAAAATCCCTGCTCTGTGAGTTAAACTAGTGAAGACTGAAGGTATTAACATGTGTAGGAGAGACACTGGATAAAGCCTGATTGGAGATATAGTATATTGAACTGGAAGGACTGCATACCTTACATCCTTCATTAGCCATTGCTGCTACCTTTAAATAAGAATTATCATACTGAAGGTAATTACTAGCAGCCTTCATTAACATATTACTGTACTGTAATTAGGAGAGAGGTTTCATAAGTTGATTGGAAGTCAGGAGACAGCAGGAATATACCATTACTGTTGAGGGGGATGAATTTGTGTGTAGGCTATGATATAGGAAGCATATCTCAGAATATGGATGTACAAGGTTAATCATATCTTGTATAGTACTTACACTTTCAGATTTGATAGCTTTTCCTTTTGTAATCTTTACTGAATGATGCAATCAGTTCATGATTACACATTATATAATCTCAGACTTCATCTGTGTCATTGTAGTTGGCTCACCTTGACAAATTTTAGTCCTTCTGCTGCTTAGTTCCTGTATCTAAGTGGCAGAATAAGACAGTATTATGGTTTTGCATCCTCCCCATAGATCTTCATTGTGATTTGCATGATAATCTAGTCTTTATCTCTAGAAACAGCTCAGCATTCAAGGTGGAGAGATGCCAGGTTTTTGTCAGTTTAGGGTGGACATGTAGTCTATATGGTTTGTCTTTATTGTTTTATGTATTCATTATTATTATTATTATTATTTTTTACTGTGGATCAAATTTAGCGATTCATCTCTTCCGTTTATAAATCGGTACAACAGATAGGCTTTCATTCTCAGTTCTCACAGAAGGTATAACCAATGAGTACTGTACTGTCTTCCTGTGCAGTGTATATTTTGTCATTTGTACTCTCATTATAAGTTTCATTAAAGAATTTGTATCATATGTTTAGTTTCTGTGTCACTCAGTGTGTTAAGTTTATGTAATATATGGTTAATCGTTTAAGTCCTGCCGTTGATAGCAGTCTAAGTTGCAGTTTTTACTTTCTCCCTTTATATAAGTAGCAACTGCTCTATATTCTTTCCATAGCACTTGTTCATGATTAGCATTAAACTGCAGGCTTAGGTATTCCAAGTAGCTCAGGAAATTTCGAGATATCTCCTCCTAAAGCGACATTAATAGGTACATGACAATTTAGTTTAGTCTGTGCATGATAGTTCAATTTCCCATTTTTTGTAACATGTAAAGAAATAAAATACAGTAGAAGTTTTAACCAATATACTAGTGGGGCCACGGTGGCATGGTCAGCATGGTGCTGGCCTGCTGATCAGGAGGACCCGGGTTCAAGTCCCGGTGTGATAGAGGTTTCTTTAAAATGTGGCTGAGGGAAGTTTGCGTAGCAGGCTTTCCTTAAAACCACAAGGCCCCATACTTACACTTCAGCTCACACACACCAAGACACTTACACACACTACTACATACACATATCAAGACACACACACACACACACACTACTACATACATACACACATCAAGGCACACACACACACCAAGACACGTACACAGCCACCTTCACACAGTAGACACACACACACACACACACAGAGGGTGGGACAGACACACCACAGGCAGACAGAGAGGGACATATACAAAACACAGGGAGTGAGAGAGGAGGGGGTTTTATTAAAAAGTCCAATTTTGGTATACCTCCTGTGGCAAAATTGATATAGCCCCCCCTTTAATATTTTTTGGATATTTTCATTTAGTGCCCCCCAGGCCCCAGACCCACTCGGCTGAACCAAATTGTCTGGCGTCAGCTGGAACATGATGCTAGAGTTATGCCGGTCATGTGGGGGTTAATGGTGGCAGTGTAGTAACTGTCAGGCTCCTATGACTCACTCAGCCGAACAAAATCGTCTGTCAGCTGGAATGGAATACTAGAGTTGTCCCAAGCACCAGAGGTTAATCTTAACCCCGAGTGATGCTCGGGACGACAACTCTAGTACCCCATTTCAGCTGACTCAGACGATTTTATTCGACTGAGTGAGTCATAGGAGCCTGACAGTTACTACTCTGTCACCATTAACCCCATCACGACCGACATAACTCTAGCATCATGTTCCAGCTGACGCCAGACAATTTGGTTCAGCCGAGAGAGGATCCTAGGATCCTGAGAGACACTATAACATCACAAACAAAATACAAAATGCCTTCCCTCCATCTTGAACGTACTATAATTCATTTACATTAAGTAAGCTCGTATTTTCGTATTTTTGCAGCTTATTTCATGTATCTTAGTTAAAAGAAAAAAATACTACGAGCAATACTACGAGCTCTGTATCTTTTCATAGCCCTTCTTCGTGACTAGCATCGTATTCTAGTTATCTATAGTTACAACTGAGCATTCAAGTTGGAGGGATCACAACTTTAAGCAATTACAGTAAACAAACAAACAAAAAGCAAGTGTCGTCCTCTTGACCTCTCGTCTTCGCAGGAATGCAGCGGTGGCGCCATCTTGTGCGTGGAATGCGTGAAGTGCAGGCTCTTGAGTGGAAGGAGCACGGAGCCACGGGAGACTTAATAATATTCGCTAGTCAGCCAGTCTAGAAGCCTGGGACATTTGCCTGAAATAATAATAATAATAATAGAAATAACAACAAAACCAGTCATATACATAATTCAATATCTTAGCCACTCGATCTGTCCATTCCGCCCCTTCAGTACGAGGACGCATTTCTGTAAGCTATTTTTTCTAACATGGGAGGTTCGATACGTTTGATTGAGCCTATCCATAAGACTCCTAAAACTGAGTAAATGCCTCTGAAAGTTGCAAAATATAAAATATAAAACGTCTATATGATATAAAAACCTTTGTTCACCTCCGGGACTCGATCTGTGGCGCCTAGAACAAGTGCTGACGTCATGTTTACACTTTGCTACCTTTAGACGATTTCCTGGAGCTTAAAGAAACCCTCTCGGGATGATGGGACAGACACAATAACCCCTTCAGACAGAGAATGACTTAGTTACTTTGTTCTAGGTAACCGGACGATTTTATTCAGCTTAGGAGATCCCTCGTAGTGAAGGGGTTGATGGTGACTACTATCAACCCCTCCAGTACGAAATTTCTCTCCAAAGTTGAAGAAAATCGTCTGGAGGAAGAAAGATGAAAATGGAAAAAAGTGTTAATGTGGACAATGAGTTAGATAAGACTGGTTTGGTTAAGGTAGGGATAGCAGGATGGGACGGTTGTGGCAGGGTGGGGTAGCGTTGGGTCGGTTACCGGCCAAGTGGGGCGTAGAGATTGGGCCGGTTGGGTTAGGACTGGGTCTTATGGCTGGGGTGTACTAAGGCCAGGAATGGCGGTTTTGGCAGGGTGGGCCGTAGTCTTTTTGGACAGGGTGGGGTAATTGGGTCAATACGGTTTTGGCAGGGTGTAGGGTTGGGTCAGTTTTGGCAGGATGGGGCAAGGGTTGGATCGGTTTCCCTGGCAGGGTGGAGTAGGAACAGGGGTTGGTTTTGGCAGGTGGGGTAGGGTTGGATCGGTTATCCTCCTGGGGTGGTGGTGCGTTGGCGGCCCGGTTTTGGCAGGGTGGTGAGTGGGTCCGGCAGCGGTTTTGCGGCAGGTAGGGTAGGGATGAGTCGGTTATGGCAGGGTTGAATAGAGGTGGGTCGATTAGGGCAGGCGAGGTAAGGGGGCATGGGTAGGTTATGGTTGCGGTTTTGGCAGGGTAGGGGTAGGACTGGGTCAATTTTGGCAGGGTGAGGTAGGGCTGGGTGGGTGGTGGGTAGGGCTGGGTAGGGTAGTGTAGGGCTGGGTAGGGTAGGGTAGGCTGAATCAGGGTAGTGTAGGGTACAGAAGAGAGGTGGGTATAACTGCCGTTTAGTTCCGTCATATCCAACGCCTATTTCACTCAGTTATACTACACTGTCTCATCAAATTTGGGGCGATCTTCTCTACGATTTTTGTTCTTCTCCGCTTAGTTCAGTCCTTTAGTTCATTCATGACCCTTGGCTTTCCTTTTTATATTTATTTTTTTTATGAGGTGGAGCGCAGGGGCACGAGGCTAGACCACCATTAGTCCAGAATATTTAAGGGTAGGCCACCAAGCTACGCCCTGGTAACGTCTACACGTCAAAACATCTGTCCACCTCTGGGACTTGAACTGCGGAGCGCTGGACGCAGAGCTCTCGGTCTGCGGATGTCACTTTTACACTTTGCTAGCTTCTGACGATATCCTACAGCTTCAGAAAACCCTCTTAGGATGACGGGACAGAATCATGTAACCCTTCAGACCAAGAACGATTTATTTACTTTGTCCTAGCTGACCGCACGATTTTATTCAACTTAGGAGATCCCCTGACAGAGAAGGGGTTGATGCTGGCTGTATCTAACCCCTCAAATTCAAAATTCCTCTCCAGAGCTGAAGAAAATCGTCTGGAGAAAGAATGAAGAAAACTGAAGAAAGTGTTAGAGTGAAAAATGAGTTAGATAAGATTGGTTTGGTTAGGGCAGGGTAGGGTTGGGTCGGTTATGCCAGGGTGGGGTAGGGTTGGGTCGGTTTTGGCAGGGTGAGGTAGGACTGGGATAGTTTTGGCAGGGTGGGGTAGGACTTGGATGGTTTTTGCAGGGTGGGGTAGGATTGGGTCGGTTATGGCAGGGTGGGGTAGGGATGGGTCGGTTTTGGCAGGGTGGGGTAGGATGGGGTCGGTTTTGGCAGGGTGGGGTAAGATTGGGTCGGTTTTTGGCAGGGTGGGAAAGGATTGGTCGGGTTTGGCAGGGTGGAGTAGGACTGGGTTGGTTTTGGCAGGGTGGGGTAGGATTGTGTCGGTCTTGACAGGGTGGGGTAAGGTTGGGTTGGTTTTGGCAGTATGGGGTAGGGATGGGTCGAGTTGCGTTTGGGAGGGTAGGATAGGTTATGGCAGGGTAAGATAGGGCTGGGTGGTGGTGGACTGGGTAGGGTTGGGCTGGGTAGGGTAGCGTAGGGCTGGGTAGGGTAGGGTAGGCTGAATCAGGGTAGTGTAGGGTACAGAAGAGAGGTGGGTATAACTGCCGTTTAGTTCCGTCATATCCAACGCCTATTTCACTCAGTTATACTACACTGTCTCATCAAATTTGGGGCGATCTTCTCTACGATTTTTGTTCTTCTCCGCTTAGTTCAGTCCTTTAGTTCATTCATGACCCTTGGCTTTCCTTTTTCTTTTTTTTTTTCTTTTTTATGAGGTGGAGCGCAGGGCACGAGGCTAGACCACCATTAGTCAGAATATTTAAGGGTAGGCCACCAAGCTACGCCCTGGTAACGTCTACACGTCAAAACATCTGTCCACCTCTGGGACTTGAACCGCGGAGCGCTGGACGCAGAGCTCTCGGTTTGCGGATGTCACTTTTACACTTTGCTAGCTTCTGACGATATCCTACAGCTTCAGAAACCCTCTTAGGATGACGGGACAGAATCATTTAACTTGTGCTGGAGTCTACTGTGTACTCTGTTCCATGTCTTTGGCAACTAGAGTATAGCATTGTAGGCTTTCTTTGCATACTTTACTTTTTCTGTGATATTGTATTTTAGTCATTTGTAATACCATAAAGGGCAAAGTAAAGTTGATATACAGCTGATTCTTTTATTATCTTTAGTGTTTTACAAGAGTTTACAATTACAATACATTTACAAAGTATACAAGTAGCAATGGCAGCAGCTGTTAGGTTACTCTGGCAGAAGATTTTATATATTAAAGTATCTCAAAGTATATCACAAAAGTATTGGACTAGAGCAAATGTTTCAAGTATTATCAAAGTATATCAGTTAAATACGGGCAAGATACCTTTAGCAATTAATATTATGTAGTAGGTCCTATGTCTATCTCCAACTCGCTCCCTCGCTCCTACTCGCCCCTCTACCCTCTCTCCATCACGCTCACTCTAGAACGACAGAAAAAGAAAAAGCGCATAAAAAAGTAAAGGTGGGGAAGAGAAAGAAGCACTAAAGCAGACAGACACTAACAGACAGACACACCATCCCAGCACGTTCGGCTGCGCTGAGGACAGGCAGACAGGACAGACGGAGAGGAAGATGGAAGTGGAAGGAAGTCCCCCTTTACCGCCTCCCCCACCCCACCTCCCTCCCCAGACCCACCTACCTGCCACACCCAGCCTAGTATGCTGGGAACTAAACACACACACACACACACACACACACACACACACACACACACAAAATCACGCACACACAATCACACCCTAAAGGAAAATACAAAGAAAAATACAACCTGTCACCTGTCCTGTCCGGCGCTCCGATCTCCCTGCAGGCTCTCCGGTCTCCCTGGTCTCTCGGCCGTCTCGTCTCTCCCTCGCAGCCGTCTCTGCATCGCCTGGGGAAATACAGGAACATCAAAGGTGCCTAAGGAATGCAATGCCTACCAGAGTAACGCTATACAGGTGCCGCCACAGCTGCTGCTACCCTCCCTACCACATCACCTATCAGTACAAGCTACAACACACGCTGCACCAGTTCCTCTGCAGGGCTTGCCATGTTCTCGAGCGGCCATCTCGTCGTCTACAGCTGCCATTTCTTCCGTAGTTGCCACCCCTTCTTCTGAGGTTGCCATTGCCATGTCTTCTGAGGTTGCCATGTCGTCTTCTGAGGTTGCCATCTCGTCTTCTGAGGTTGCCATCTCGTCTTCTGGGGCTGCAGCTTCGCCTTCCCCCTCGCCTGCAGTTGCCATCTCGCTGGCCAGGGTTGACATCTCGTCCTCCGGCGTTTCCATCGTTTTCTGTGGAGCAAATATCAATTAGGCCAAAGTACGCACTATATGCTACTGCTGAGCCTATGTCCCGTATTCTGGGTGGCATAGCAGGCTTCGTAGCGCATTTCCCTGAGAGATTTATTTTCCATAACACCAACATTATATTGCAAACTTACGTCAATGTCTTCTAACCCCAACTTGTCACCCAATTCCTTCCCATTCCACACATCCTTCCTTTAAGTTCTTCACAGCCATACTGTACCATCACCACACCCACACTACCACCACCACCACCACAACCACACTCCATCACAACCACAACCACCAGCATAATATTATCACCACTACCACAACCACGTACTACCACCACCATCACAACCACACCCCACCACCACCAACACCGCTGACATCACCACAATCACAACCACCACACAGCTATCAGTGCTCTCGTGCAAAATTTATCTGCGTGGGAGAGACAGAGAGAGAGAAAGACCGAGAGAGAGAGAGAGAGAGAGAGAGAGAGAGAGAGAGAGAGAGAGAGAGTGTGAGTGTGCGTGTGCGTGTGTGTGTGTGTGTGTGTGTGTGTGTGTGTGTGTGTGTGTGTGTGTGTGTGTGTGTGTGTGTGTGTGTGTATGCGTGTGTGTGTGTGTGTGTGTGTGTGTGTGCGTGTGTGTGTGTGTGTGTATGCGTGTGTGTGTGTGTGTGTGTGTGTGTGTGTGTGTGCGTGTGTGTGTGTGTGTGTGTGTGTGTGTGTGTGTGTGTGTGTGTGTGTGTGTGTGTGTGCGTGTGTGTGTGTGTGTGTGTGTGCGTGTGTATGTGTGTGTGTGTGTGTGTGTGTGTGTGTGTGTGTGTGTGTGTGTGTGTGTGTGTGTGTGTGTGTGTGTGTGTGTGTGTGTGTGTGTGTGTGTGTGTGTGAAAATCACTCTTTTAACAATAAACAAAATGCATGACTAAGTGTACGATGTGAGAAAAGCTCAGAAAAAAATATTTCAAATTTCAAAAAGTTTACAAATGGTTCAAATACCTTTTACTTGTGAAGAAAGCTATTATTTCCCACTCCTGTCGTCTGTCGTGTCGGTGTAAATATCCTTTGCTTGCCTGGCCGTGTAAATATCCTCTGCCTGCTTGGTCGTGCGAAAATCCTCTTCTTTCTTCGTGTCAATGGAAAAATTCAACCTGAGAGGTGGAGAGCAGAGGTGTGAGTAGGGGAGGTTTGACTGGTAGCAGGGAGATGGGAGGGGGGTAGAAGGAAGAGGTGAGGGGGTAGGGAAGAGGGGAGGGGGTAGAGGGAAGAGGTGAGGGGGTAGGGAAGAGGTGAGGGGGTAGAGGGAAGAGGTGAGGGGGTAGGGAAGAGGTGAGGGGGTAGGGAAGAGGTGAGGGGGTAGAGGGAAGAGGTGAGGGGGTAGGGAAGAGGTGAGGGGGTAGGGAAGGGGGACTGGAGTAGCGGGCATAGAGAAGGTGACAGTTTAGAGATGGTGTGTACAATTAGCCACTGCTACGACGCCAAAACACAAAAATCGTCCTCTGGAAATATATCAGTGTGGTTGTTTGTAAATGTTGGCAAATTTAACAATGGTATTTAACATATTTTCCATCGGCTGTTTAATTAGCAAGGAGTGTTTGGGACTTTTCATAAACCTCAGGGCACCTTTGAAATAAACAGCTGTTAACCAGGATTATTGTATCTCCCTTGCCGGACGGGTGTGTGAATAATGAACTCATTTCTTAGTAGGGATTGTCACCGAAAAAATAGCTTCTTTAGACCCAAGAGCACCAGCATTGTCAACAGCTGGTGTCATAGTGGAATTGCTGTGCCGTGTAAATATGTAGTTATAATACGTCCACATCCACGTCATCCAATAGAGTACACGCATTATTTCTTTTAAGTAATTTCTTGGGGGAGGTGGGGGTACAGACAATCTTCACCCCCCTCCCCCCGTAGTTCACACAACGCACGACGTCAGAACGCATGCCCTGATCAAGGAAGGGTGTAAATCACAATCTTTATGCAAATATGTGAACGGTACAGTCATGAGAGCCAACCTGAAAGCCATTATGGTCAAAGCCCCATCCTGTCACCGACCATGACTACCAAAATTTCAGTCAGTTATCGAGAAGGTGAATAAATCGGATAATGTCGGGGCAAATGATCATGTTAGTGTTAACCCATTCAGCCAGGAAACGTCGTTCATTTTATTCATGCAGCAGCCTGATGATTTTATTCAGCTTAGGGTACACTTTTCAAACTGAAGGAGTCAGATGCAGTACTAATAAAGTCTTTAGTACCAGAGGCTGCTCGTAAGCTGAATAAAATCGCTTGATAACAATAAGAATAAAATAAGAATCACGTCACTCTGGTTCAGGGGAATTAAAGAATCTTTACCTATCCTAGGTTCACGTAGTCACCATATTTCGTTCAGAAATAACAATGATTAGATGGATGTGAAATGTCTCCTTCAATGCGAGGCCTGGGAGTGTATGTGTGTGTGTGGGGGGGGGGGGTAGGTTTAATATTGACGAGTTAAGAGGAAGGATGGGACAGGAGTGTATTGGTGTAGTGATGTGGAGGGGTTGATTGAGATGGTTTGGACATGTGGAGAGGATGGAGGATGACAATAGGGTAAGGAGAGAGAGGTGTGAACGTCGGAGGTACAGTAGGGTTGCTAGAGGCAGACCTGAAAAGGCCTGGGACGAGGTCATAGTGTGTGACTTCAGGGATAAGGGAGTGAATAGGGAGGCTGCAAAAGATTGTGCAGTGTGGAGAGCCGCCATTATGTGACCAAGGCCGACGACGCATGCAAGCATGTTAGATCCTTTATAAAGATACGACACGAACGATTCGATACAGGTGAGGTTCAGGGATCACCATTTTATATAATTTATCTCCTGCCACTTTTGCCTTCCATCTCTACAGTATCCCCGGCCATCCTATCGCGTTGACGAATAGGGGAATTTGGAGGAGGAACACGAACAACAACAGTCTACCCTCCTCCTCCCTGCCTGACTTGCCTCATGCCCCTCCCCCCCGCTCTCTCTCTCTCTCTCTCTCTCTCTCTCTCTATTTCTTATCTGTATCTCCACACTCCGACACGTCAGCTAAATATGACCCACCACCTGTTTAGTGGCTGTGTGTGTGTGTGTGTGTGTATCGGTATGTGCGTGAACCTGTGTGTGTGTGCATCATTGTGTGCGTGTATCTGTGCTCGTATCTGAGTGTGCGTGTATCAGTGCCTGTGTGTATCAGTGCCTGTGTGTATCAGTGTGTGTGTGTATTAGTGTGCGTGCGTGCTCTGATCAGTGCTGGTATCAGTGTTTGCGTGAATGAATACGTGCGTGCATTAGTGTATGCCTGCTCCGTGTGCGCGTGTTTAGTGCGTACATGCCGCAGCGTGTGCGTGCATCGGTGTGTGTGTGCATCGGTGTGTGCGTGCATCAGTGTGTACGTCCTAAGTGTGTAGTAGTCAAATTGTGTGTGTTCAGTGTGTACGTGTTCAATGTGTGTGTGTGTATATATGTGCTCGTATCTGAGTGTGTGTGTATCAGTGCCTGTGTGTATCAGTGCCTGTGTGTATCAGTGCCTGTGTGTATCAGTGCCTGTGTGTATCAGTGCCTGTGTGTATCAGTGTCTGTGTGTATCAGTGCCTGTGTGTATCAGTGTGCGTACAGCATATTAGTGTGCGTGCGTGCTCTGATCAGTGCTGGTATCAGTGTTTGCTTGCATGAATACGTGCGTGCATTAGTGTGTGCCTGCTCCGTGTGCGCGTGTTTAGTGCGTACATGCTGCAGCGTGTGCGTGCATCAGTGTGCGTGCATCGGTGTGTGCGTGCATCGGTGTGTGCGTGCATCAGTGTGCGTGCATCGGTGTGTGCGTGCATCAGTGTGTACGTGCTACGTGTGTACGTAGTCAAATTGTGTGTTCAGTGTGTACTTAGTCAAATTGTACGTGTTCAGTGTGTAGGT
>NW_027643524.1:17500-25000 GCF_032717465.1 Coenobita brevimanus
TTACCCAACTACTTTTACATCCACTAGAGGGTACGGAGGCCCTCTCATCTTCAGGGTAACTCTCGTATTTTATTCTAGCTAATACAAGAGGCTATTATGCACCTGTGAGCTATTTATAAGTGTCTGAGAGCGTTCATGCTGTAAATATTAACCCTCCAATGATCGTGACAACTCTAGTACTTTTCTTTTATTAGACTCCAGACGATTTTATTCAGCTGGGGATGGGTCTTAGGAGCCTGAGTGCATAAGAGAAAACCGTCGTAGAGGAAGCATCAGGGACCGTAGCAAACAAAGTCAGAAATTATACTTAGATGTTTACCATACTCTATTCACTTTCACTTTGCCTAATATTGCCATCTCCTCACCTTAAATGCTGAGCTGTAAGGATACATTAACACTAGAATATAGAACAATACTCTCTTTTCCCTAAATGGACCTAAAATTACCATCTCTCCATCTTGAATGCTGAGTTGTAACAATAGATGAACACCAAAACATGATGCTAGTCACGAAGAAGTGCTATGTAAAGGATGTAGAGCCATACCATTGTCATTTCCTGGCACTGGGCTACGTGAAATGAGTAAAATGACCTACACAAGGATGGAAATCTGGCCCGTGTTAGAGGAAGACCGGTATAGTCACGAAAAGGTGTTATGGAATGGATATAGAACTTCACTTTAACTTGGCCTAAAATTGCCATCTCTCCATCTTGAATGCTGAGCTGTAACAAGAGCCTGACGATACAATATGATGCTAGTCACGAAAAAGTGCTGTTGAAGATATGTAGAGCCGTGTTATCGTCTTCTTCTGCCTGTAATTATGCTATGAGAAATAAGCAGCAAATATAAGATCTCAGCCATGTTAAGTCTGATAAGCTATACATACAGCTTAATGGAACGCTCTGGTAAAAATTACAGCTATAAACTCATTCTACAACTCCCTAGCACCTCTTCCTTAGCTATTTATTTTGCTTATTACACCTTGCTCTCCTACTGTGCTGTATAAATACTTCAAGCTTTACCATAATCTGCATAAAAAACGTACAAAAGGATGTTAATCAGCCTTGTCCAAAAATATATCGCTAAGGAAGTCTTTGGTTGACTAGTGGGAGGTGCCTGTGTGTTACCATGGCAACCTCTCACACCACCAGTTACATACACACATTTTCCCACCAGCAAGTTCCATTAGAGAGTATTGTGTGTGTGTGTGTGTGTGTGTGTGTGTGTGTGTGTGTGTGTGTGTGTGTGTGTGTGTGTGTGTGTGTGTGTGTGTGTGTGTGTGTGTGTGTGTGTACAGTCATGCGTGTGCCTGCACATCTCACCGCAATGCTCCGCCAACACCCACAACACTTTTCTCCTTAATTTCTTACCACAGAGAACTCTTACATTCCTGGATCTTTTCAAAAACTTGGTTCGACGTCGTTCTTACATATTATGAAGGAAAAAAAGGTAACTGTTGATATAAATGTTCGTACAAAAACATTATATATAAACTGCGGGAGATATATTCTTTTCACTTTCACTTGGCCCAGATTTTCGTTCTTTTGCAGCTGATTTCACGTAGTTCAGTGGCAGAAAGTACAATGCTATGGCTCTACAACCTTGCCTCAGCACATCTTCGTGACCAGCATCATCTTCCAGTGTTCATCTATTGCTACAACTCAGCATTCAGGACGGAAATAGGGAGTTTTAGGCCAAGTTAGAGTAAAAAGAGTATAGTGGACAATATTCATAGTCTTGCCTTGGTTAGAGTGTGTTACACACACACACACACACACACACACACACACACACACACACACTCCCTTCCCCACCATCAAGTCCTACCTTAGAATACTTGTGTGTGTGTGTGTGTGTGTGTGTGTGTGTGTGTGTGTGTGTGTGTGTGTGTGTGTGTGTGTGTGTGTGTGTGTGTGTGTGCTTTTTTGAATAGTCACCCAACCAGAGAAAGAGAGAGAGGCCGTTGACTGTGTGTGTGTGTGTGTGTGTGTGTGTGTGTGTGTGTGTGTGTGTGTGTGTGTAAGTCACACATCCAGAGAGAGAGAGAGAGAGAGAGAGAGAGAGAAAAGGGAGTGGAGGGAGTGGCTGGGGACGAGAGTCAAGGAGACGGGCTGGGGACGCGCCAGACGAGAGAATATGATACGTCAGGCGCGTCCCCAGCCCGTCTCTTCTGGCCTCTCGTCCCCAGCCACTCTGTTTGTCTGTCTGTCTGTCTCTCTGTCTCTTTCTGTCCATCTGTCTGTCTGCCTGTCTGTTTCTGTCTATCTGTCTCTTTCTGTCTGTCATCTTGTAACAGACATTTATATTCACTGAAGGAACGATCGAATCAGTGTCAATGACGAGAAACTTTCAAACACCTCTTCCTCAATTATTTATTTCGCCGATTACCTCCTCTTTTATGCTGTTAATATCCTCTGAATAATGAAAAAAATCTGCATACTTATAATTCAGTATAGCAGGTTTGAAACAGCCTCCAAAACCACCGAAACTGCGAGCCTTGAAGAGAATGCAAGATCTGTGACTGGCTTTACCAGTTACCTCTCACGGCCTTGATCTGGCGTGAAGCTGGAATGGTAGTGAATGGTATTAATGGCCTACCCATTCTACATAATAATGGACTGATCCTTTCAATAGTTACATCCACTCTTTCTTGATTAGATTTGTTCCAGTCAGGACGCTCAATATTTTCATGCAAACACTGAAACGTGAAATGACTTATGAGGCAAATTTTGGACAGATGTGCCATTTTTAAAAGTTAAATGGCATAAGCTAGTGTCAGGCAGGTATTTCAGAACAACCTTATAACAAACCATTCGATTTAAAAATAGTTCACACCATCTAAAAGGAAATTTATCTTTCTATCAGGCATCAATATTTGAAATTTGTCTCTTTGATAGTATGTGTTCACAGGCGCATAAACTGACGAATGCTGATCTAATACTGTTGTATCAGTTATTCCAATATACTTCAGGACGAAATATCCACCATCAAAATATCACCACCACCACAACCACCACCACCACCACACTCACTGCCACCACCACACGCACTGTCGCCACCACACTAATTACCACCACCACTCTCACTACCAATACCACACTCATTATCACCACTTCACGCATTACCACCATCAAACCCACTATTACAACTACCACCACCAGCACCACTACCACACTCACTACCACCATTATACCTGCACCATCACACCCACCAACACTCCCACAGCTACCACCACACCCACAACGACCAACACACCCACAACTAACACTATACACACTACCACTGCACCACACCAGCTATCACCACACTGCCATACCACTACCACCACACCCGCTATCACCTCCATCACACCACTACCACCACACCCGCTATCACCACCACCACACCACTACCACCAACACTTCACCTACAGCTTCTACCACCATCACTATCTGCCACCACGCCCACTATCACCAGCATCATCATATAACTAAAGCTCTCAGCATAATCCTCTACTGATGAAGGAGCTTGCCTTGATAAAACCATGATTATTATATTAACTAATCATCTTTGATATTTTCGCGTTATCCACACGAATTAACACATCAGGCTTCAGTTATGGTGTTAAGTGTCTTTCTTAACAATCCTGAAAGTTACTCTCTTAAAATCCCTGGCCATGCATTGAAATTTATTGTAGTATCAAGAATTAGCAGATGTGTAGATATATGTACAAGCTTGACAGAGACTGTTTTTGGTTTCCCGCGGGATTCCTTCATTTGCATTAACATTCCGTTTGTGTACATGTTTCCTAGTACGTTGAACAGTTAGACTTGTCGCATAAGGTGACAGTAAATAATAAACATGAGTTGTCTTGATGGGCAGCATATTTTCTTTATGAAAGAATTACAGAGGATGAACGAACTCAGGACTGACTCTCTTATATTATATAGCCGATCAAGTTCTTGCCCTTTTTATACCTCCTAACTTCAGAAGCATAGCCAGAAGGGTGGTGGAGGTGGACCTGGTCACCCTTGAAATATGCCTGGCCACCCCACTGCCCACCTCAAAATACCTTTTTTAAACAAAACTCATTGGGCGATCTCACATCAGGTCGCCCAGCCCTTGATCACCCCATATTTTACTTCCTTGCTTCGTTCATGCCTTGTTTATTACTTGCTGGTTTGTCAGTATTTCAGTACTCAAGCCAATCTTTTCGGAGACATTCCCACCCTCTGTCCCGACTTCATTAGCCCCTGACTCCTGACTCCATGTTCGTTATAGTACTCCCCCCCCCCATCTTCCCTATATACTCCTGAGAGAAGCAATTTATGTTACGTTGCATTATATGGCTATGCTACCTTATCAGCGATAGCCTATTTTGTTGTAATATACTCATTCCTAACAGGTTTGAAGGGACATGGTACTTTAGAGTGTCGGGCCTTGAGCTGAATGGTAAATCCACAATAATGATCATATTCAAACACCGATGTCCCTAGGAAGTACTCGTATTAATGATGCGGTGGGAATGTGTGTGTGTGTGTGTGTGTGTGTGTGTGTGTGTGTGTGTGTGTGTGTGTGTGTGTGTGTGTGTGTGTGTGTGCAAGCTATTCCCTCACTAAACATCAGAATTATGACGGAGGCGGTAGGGAGGGCTAAACATGTAAATAAGATGTGTGAATTATCGTCGAATAAAGGATGTTAAAGAACTGACAACTGGTAAAGATGGATGTACGCTGTATCACATGGATTTCACCCCCTTTTAAAATTGGCAGTCGACCCATTTTTCTCCATCCCAGAAAATTTACTGGATAATATTCACTTTTTGGGCGGATCATCACATTTCTGGAGAGCAGGTGAGAAATTCCAGGGTTTTGAATGATAAATATGACCCACATCATTTTACACTGCATCCATAGTTCTGCTGCTGCACCGATTGCCTCCTCCTACACCTGGATTCTTTCAGTCTCATACACCAAAGGGATAAAGGCCCAGAAGGGTGATTCTGTGTGTGTGTGTGTGTGTGTGTGTGTGTGTGTGTGTGTAATTCACCGGGTCGGTCAGGATCACTTGATGGTCGTGATGGTCAGTTTTTACCCTCCCGGAAGGGAGCTGAGAGCTCATATAGTCCGATCTAAGGGCAAGGCTGTGACCTTCACACACGCACACACCCGTCCCCTTGCTCAAGGGGGACAGTAACCACCCACTTCGTCAGTGAAACTTTTCGCAACCTGAGCGAGGCGCGAACTCCCGTCCACCAGTTGGCAAGCGAGAACGTTACCACTGCACCAGCGAGCGGTGTGTGTGTGTGTGTGTGTGTGTGTGTGTGTGTGTGTGTGTGTGTGTGTGTGTGTGTGTGAACAGATGGACAGACAGATATAGATAAAGATATATAAACACACACACTGCGGAACAAAAACTACCAGTCAGGATACAAGAAAAGAAAAAATCGATCTTGCCTGTCAGGGAGTGGAAAGGGGGAAGGGGAGAGTCGTGTAACCCCCCCCTCCCTTCTCACCTCAGGATAGGAACCTGAACTGTATGCGCTAAATGTGTATTCGCAGATTTTAAGTGATTTGCCCAGAATAAAACAAAAAAAATCTTACATATTCACCAGTGGAAGTGAGCCCTTCCCTCGAAAGCCAAGTTAAATTACCAGTGCATAATAATGATGATGACACTGTGTTCATTACCATCTAACACCCACGAGCCAACTCACGCCTTCAGACAATGTGGCGGAAGTAAGTTTATTTACCAAAGCAATTAAAGTTACGACCTTCACACCAACTCCACCACCACCACCACACATACTTGGAGAGGTTTGTGTGTGTGTGTGTGTGTGTGTGTGTGTGTGTGTGTGTGTGTGTGTGTGTGTGTGTGTGTGTGTGTGTGTGTGTGTGTGTGAAAATAAGGAGGAGAAATAAGCGCCCAAGCCAATCATCATCATCATCATCACCTCAATCTTAACTCTCACCTAGAGGTGTGAGTGGCTTACGAAAACGAATTTAGAAAGGAAAACACAGCAGCATGACAACCTATCAACATAACACCCACTACATCGAAACCCACTCCTGAACTCCCTCGCCACTCGTATCAGTGAAAAACTCTCGCATGGAGGGGGGAATGCGACCAAAATATCCACGCTGGCCTCAACAATACCTGAAGTTGAGTCGTTCGTCATTCTTATGGTCACAAACTTTGCAAATAAAGTAAACATTAAATTTTGCTGGGTGACTCCATTACGTGGATGAGGTGATATTGAGACAAGTCTGGTGTACGTCTGTGGTCAGTGTGAGAGTTGTTCTGCAGAGCGTTTGAAAAGGCACTGTGAGAGAACAAACTATTATACATTTCACACACTTCCAATACACACACACACACACACACACACACACACACACACACACACACACACACACACACACTGCCATACCACAAGCACCTGCCACTACACTGCCACACCTCACAGATACCTCACAGTCACACCTCACATTACCACATCTCACACACACACTACAACTCGACACACAATCATACTTCAAACTACATTGCCGCAGACTGCCACACCTCACGCACACCTCACCACAACACATCCTACCACATCTCACACACACACACCACACTACCACACCAGACACGCCACACCACACAATGCCACACCACACACATGCCTACTACTATCCTCCCCGATAATTAATAGTCCCTAGATACAGAGATTTTTTTTTAATACAGCCGTCTTCAATGCCTTAGTGAATTTTCTTCCTATTGACGAAATGGTGATTTGAGTCATACATTATATTCGTAGTTATTTACATGAGCTTTGTATGGTGGATGAGAAGGTGGGGCTCTATGGATAAGGTGCCTGGCTAGGAGCATGCCACACTAGATACTTCCATGCCACGCTCATTACCTGAACCACACCTGACAATCGCACTTAATGACACCTTCCATCTACAGCACTGAGACTTTTCTAAACGATTATGTACTTCCAGGTAATTTCATTTAGCTAATGGCAGACTTCTCGGAGTTAAGAGGGTAAAGAAATCTGTGTGTAATGCCATCATAACAAGTCATCACTTTGAGGTGGAAGAAAATAATCTGATGATAGCAATAATAAAATAAAAATGCATTACTGTACTCAACGAATGAGAGAGAGAGAGAGAGAGAGAGAGAGAGAGAGAGAGAGAGAGAGAGAGAGAGAGAGCAATAAATACCATACCACTTCTCGTTCCTCAGGGCCGGACAGATAACTTTTCCATTTATTTCGAGGGCAAGGTTACTGATCCAATTAAACCACACTGAGTAGTCAGCATTTAGGAATTTTATTGTGGCCTCAGGGTCTCTGGACTTGGGGTAATATATTGGTTATTTTATTGGCCATTATATGAGGCAATTACTAGTTTTATTATATACTTTCTGATGTATTCTTGTTCTTTTTCTTATCTTTTTTTCTTTCTACCTATTTCTTCTTCTTATCCTCCTCCTCCTCCTCCTTCTCTTTTCTTTTCTCCTCTTATATCTTTAT
>NW_027643524.1:30000-80000 GCF_032717465.1 Coenobita brevimanus
TCATTCTCTTAAGTTTTCCGTGCCTGTAATTTATGCACTATCGCCTGACTGTTCCAAAGCATTGTCTGTTTGTTTCTGTGTTACTTAGAGGACTATGAAGAGCTTAACTTTCTCAAAATAGCTACAGGTCTGGGCATAATTTACTGCATCATTCGCATCCCTGAAACTGACTGCAGCATCACACAACTGCTTGAACGTATTGTCTGCTAATTTTTGTGACATTTAGAGAGTCAAGACAAGTTCAACCTTCTCAAAAATAAAAAATATATATATGAATAAAAACTGGTAGGTCAGCGTTATATATTAGTTTAGGGTAACTTTTAAAAACAAAGTCCATTATAAATTACATAAGATTTGCTTACTGAAAATCCATTGCTAGTTACAAGGCTGATCTGTCAGTTGGCACGACTTTTCAGTAATTCTTCTATGGAAAAAAATGCGATATTATGGAATCCCAAATCCAGAATCACAAACAAACTTACGATCAATTCCCTGTCGTAACTATATTTTCGTAGCAGGGACAAGAAAAGGAAAGAACAAATTTCCCTTGTAGCTCCTAGAGAGAGAGAGAGAGAGAGAGAGAGAAAAGTCCTGGAAACGTGGGGAAAATTATCGTAACTTTTTATATATATATTTTTTATAACGAACAAGGAAACGGTAGTATAGAATTTCCCATTTCTCTAGTTCTTCCTGCAAAAAAAGAATCTAAATTACGACAGGGAATTAATCGTAAATAATATCCACAAATCCCACCCAAACTTTTAATACGGATTGTCTGTAGTGATATGCTAGATATAAACATAATTTCCAGCAATATTTACCTACTGGAAACAATTGCCATGAAGTATTAATGTATCAAGTATTATCATGAAATTCAGCGGTTCATGATGAATTATGTCTCCTTTTATTACAGATGTCGTAATATGCAAAACACAATCTTCTGCATCATTTCCGTGTTTTGTAATAACTGCATTACCGTATCAAGTACACACACCAATCTTTCTTTCTCTGCTAACTTTTGCGGCATTTTTAAGCATCATGACTTTAGCTTTCTCAGATTTGTGATGGGGCAGAGACAGACGTAATTCTCTGCATCATTTTCCCCGTCAAGTTATTACAGCATTGCTCAGATCCACCAATGTATTGCCCGCTATTCATTACCAAGTTAAAAAAATGAACCAACCTTTTCTTCTACTAACTTTTGCGACATTTTAAACAGATCATGATTTTAGCTTTCACAAACTGGTTCCTTTCTTTAAGTTACTACAGCACTGCACAGACCCACTAACGTATTCCCCGTTAGTTATTACATAGTTTATTGACAGCCTTAGATTTCTCGAATAAACTTACGGTGGGATAAATGCAAAGAATATTTTCGGTATTATCCCAGTTTGAAGTTATTATAGACACAAATGCAGCAAAATATATCCTGCGACTTTGTGTGTGTGTGTGTGTGTGTGTGTGTGTGTGTGTGTGTGTGTGTGTGTGTGTGTGAGAGAGAGAGAGAGAGAGAGAGAGAGAGAGAGAGAGAGAATCCTTTCCCCCTCGCAAGGACACAAAGACTACCAACCCCCAAGCGTCTGAATCAAGCCCTTGTTAATAATAATAATAATAATAATAATAATAATAATATAAATAATCACAGTATCAAACAAATAGAATTACATTATTTTCCATTAACTTTTTGTGACATTAAAAGTCCAATTTGACAAGCTTAACCCTCTCAAAATAACTAACTGAGATGTGGTATACGCGAAACCTAATTATTTAAAAAAATCTCGCGTTTGGAAATAATCGCAACATCGCTCAGCTGCAACAATGCATTTCACGCTACCCTTCATGATATTAGAGTGGCGTGCTGTGATGAGAGTGTATTTACAGTGCCAGCGGGAGAGTGTGGGGTGGTGTGGGAAGACAGAGAAGTGTGGTGTGGTGTGGTGTGGTGTGGTGTGGTGTGGTGGTGTGAGAAGAGAGAAGGATGGTGTGGTGTGGTGCGGTGTGGTATATTTCAGTGACATGGCAGTGATTGATGTAACGTGAAACTGTTGTTTCCGCAATTAACAGAATTGTGGTGTGGTGGTGTGTGTGGTTTGATGTCATAATGGTTTTGGTGTAGTGTGGAAGTGGTAAATGAGCTGCTGATGTGGTGGTGGTGGTATGGTAGTTGTCGTTTTAGCGTGGAGATGGTGTTGTGTTGTGTGGCATCATGGTGTGGTGTGGTGTAGTATGATAAATGTGTTGCTGATGTGGTGCCGTGTGGTGTGGTGCTGTGTGGTATCGTGGTGTGATGGTACTGTGGTGCTGTGTGGTATGGTGTGGTGGTGGTCTGGTGGTAGTTGTGGTATTAATGTGAAGTGATGGTAGTGAACGTGATGCTGGTGTGGTGTGTTCTTGTATTAGTGTCGTGTGGCATATACCAGTGACACGAGACAGGCTGGTATTACGCTAACTTGTTATAACAGTAGGTTCTGTATGATTTTGTTGAGGTGTAATTATTATTGTTACTTTATTATTTATTTATTATTATTATTATTATTATTATTATTATTATTATTATAGTATTTACTGTTGTTATTGTTGCTGTTCCTGTCCTTGTTGTACTTATATCATCGCCATCATCATTATAGCCACAAGTCAAAAACCCAAATGATTATACCACAGGGCGAAAAAACAAACGACTCCAGCCAGGAAGAAATTCAGAAACAAAATAAACGACAAGTAAGAACAACAAAAGTTAACAGAAACACTTATTGTCATCTGAGATGCTGAATCATGAATTGCTGAATATTTTTAGGGACAGCGCTGAATAACCCACAATAAAATGGGACGATGCACGTAGACAACAAAGCAGGCTGTAATTACGAAAGAAAAATGGAATTGTTGATCCAATAGCACGCCTGGGAAGCAACCACTGATAATGAGTCCATTGCATTATCAAGTGACGCTCGGTTAAGGTGATGGATGACGGAGTATTATGTGCGTGAGGTGCGTCGGACAAGTGAAAAAGAATACCTTAATATTTTCGGCAGGAGAGAGTAGAAAAGGGGAGGTGTGCAAGCGAAAGACAGTCTCGTTTGGTGCCCCAGTCTACAAAGAAGAGTAAAGATGGCAATATATTGTGGATGAGGTGAAGAAACCCCCTCCCTTTATGCCAACACAGATTAAGAGTGAGAGAGTGAGAAAGGAAAGTGTGTGGAAGAAAGACGACCTCGCTTGGTGTCCACAGTGCGTGGAGATGGCTAATTTGGTGGGTGAGTAGGATAATACTTTGGCTGGTGCCTAGACGGAAGAGGGAATGGAAGTAAGGTGTGTGAAAGAAAGACAGCCTCATCTGGTGATCCCCCATAGTTTATCAGAAAGTGTAAGGGGGAAATGGGTGTGGTGGTGTGTGTAGGACAAGTATTACATCGCCCGTTGTCCCCGTACACTGAGGGTGTGTGTGTGAGGCGTGTAGGACGAAACAGGAAGAACAAGGACCTGGAGAGAGATGTTTAGGATGAGAAAAATATGCTTCAACCTACACGTCTGAGAGCAGGAGCGGAACAGAGAGTAAAGTGGATGTGGAAGGAAAGATAGAGACAGACAAACACTTTCCGCATACTGAACCTGCTAGCATAATTAACTGAGCATATCACGGCACTGAAACAAGGCTTTTAAAATGTCTACCTCGTTAGATGTCCTAGTGGTCTGAGAACAGGAGTGGAGAAATAAGTGTGGTGGGCAAGTAGGATGCGGAACACTGACTTACCTGATGCCCCAAGAGTGTGAAATCAAGAGAGGAGAGGAACGCATTTAAGACAGGAAAATATACCTCCCCTCCTGCACTAACAATCTACAATCAGGAAAGCAGAAGGCAATCAATATAGTGGTGTATACGAAAAGAAAGACTAACCCACTTCATGTCCCCCTCGGTCTGGAAGCGAAGGATTGAATACCCAGGTTTTTACGTCAAGAAAAATATACTTCTCCTGGTGTGCCTTCAGTCTGAGAGCCGGGAGAATGGAGGCGGAGGCTTTGAAGACAATTAAACTATGCCCTCTGGTTCTCCAACAGTTTGAAAGCGAGAGAATGGAGAGGGCAGGTTTGTTTGATGTGTAGGGCATGACACGGTACCTCGCCAAGTGTCCTAAGAGTGTGAGGGAAAAAAGAAAAATGGGAAGGGAGGTTTTTGCGACAAGAAAACTATCTCCTCTGGTGTTAAGACAGTTTGAAAACTGGGGTGAGGAAAGCTGTCAGTGCGATAGCAAGCAAGACAAGACATACATCACCAACTAAACAGTGTGAAAACAGGAGTGAAGAAGCCAGAAAACTGTCTCTTCTGGTGCCTCAACAGTGTGAAAACAGGAGTGGAGAGAGCTATCGGTGTGGTGGCGTGTAGGACAAAACAGAATACCTCACCAACTGTCCCAACACCGCGAAAACAGGAGTGGAGAAGGCTGTGGGCGTCGTGTGTGTGCGTGGACAGGATGGTAGAGCGCGGGAGTGGGACAGCAGACGGCAGAGTTAACACCAGCTCAGGTCAGTGCTCGCCCTCTCACCTTTCCTCCATAACAGGGGGACCGTTTTTAGCAACTTCTAGGTGAGACTCAGGTGCATCTGGAGATTCATAACACATCTTCCTAAGCGAATTATTCTGTCCACAGTATATCAGTATCGTCTTACAGGTTATTAATGCAAACTATGTCCATGTTAGAAAGACTGAAATAACATAGAATAATGGGATGTCTTATGCAAAATAGATCGCCATGGAAGAGGTGCTACGAAGTCTTCCACGTCTGTTAGAATACGGCCGTAAGTTGCGCATAAAATTACTTCTTTTAAATCAACCTTCACCCATACAGCTAACAAACACTTCTCAACCACACCAGTAGCCACACACATACATTTTTTTTTTTTTTTTGCTTAAGTTACGTGTAAGGAGGATGGTGCACGGCAGGAGGGCACTTCAGCCTGCAGTCCACTGGGTTCATGTTCAGATGAGCTTTGGGTTGCAGCTACTACTACTACACTACTACTACTACCATCACCACCACCACCACCACCACCACTACGACTACTGCTACCACCAAAACTACCACTACTACTACTTCTACTACCACCACTACCAATACCACTACACTACTACTATTACTACTAAAACATCTAAGTTTCCTATCTGATTGCCAATTTAAACATTAATTTTCATATTATACAGCAGCTAAACACATGACACCCAAACTGGAGTGAATACTGAAATTAATTAAATAAATAAATAAATAAATAAATAAACACAGAAATATATGGCCAAACAAAACGATATATTATAATTTTTAATGGCTTGGGAGACTTGCTTATTTTTAAAACTGGTTCAGAGACTTTATAAATACTTCTCCACAACACGGCGGTGCAACATGTCCCTATATAAGGCATGCAATTGACTCCTGCTTGCAGTGTGTGTGCGTCCGGCAATATTCCTCAATTGAAAATATCTTCTGACGCACGGTTGGGGAAAATTTAGGTTTTCAACTGGCTAGAATTTCTATATATTCTGTTCTGCAATATTTATCATACATATCTTCCAGTCAGACGCAGGCTTGGGTAAAAAATATATATGCAATTGACTAACGCCTGCAGTATGTGTGATATGGATCAATTTTCAAAGTCCGGTCACAAAAACTGAACCAACTCGAGCTTACGAATGTGTGTGTGTGTGTGTGTGTGTGTGTGTGTGTGTGTGTGTGTGTGTGTGTGTGTGTGTGTGTGTGTGTGTGTGTGTGTGTGTGTGTGTGTGTGTGTGCGCGCGCGCTGCATCAATCAGCCAAAAATTATCGTCTACATCGACACATGCTTAGGAAAAACTTAGGTATGCAACTCTCTGCAACTTGAAATTCTGCTAGATAGTAAAAATGTATCTTTGATGCTATCTTAACGATTCTTATCAATAAGAAAGATCTCTGGCAATGAAGGGGTGAATGTAGCCTGCCTCTGTCTCCCCCATCATCAGGATAACGAAAATAAAACAGAAAAGACGAGATAACAAAAAATGGCATGCAATCTACTCCAATTTGCAATCCGTCTGTGTTTTGTTGCTATCACTCCTCATATCAAAAATTATCTTCAACTCTGACTCACAGAAAAATATCTTGCATGAGGCCGACAGGAAGTGTGCAAATAAATCCTCTAGTGTGAGATATTTTTAGGAATGAATTAGTATCAAGTGGCTGGGCGTCCATTTACTGTGTTCTGCATTATTCATTCGAGCAAATGTTCACTTTTACTTAGAGAGAGAGAGAGAGAGAGAGAGAGAGAGAGAGAGAGAGAGAGAGAGAACGGCATGATTTAACACAAGGATAGAAGTAAATTATGCACGTAATTATAATCTGAAAAATTAATTCCAATTTTCCATTCATGTTTTCTGTTCTACTTATTAGCAAGTAAATGAAGTGAAAAAAAAATGTATACCGTAATGAACACTGCGGAAAAATAGGGTCTTTTATCATCAGGTATACTGCAAACTCTTTCTGATATTTTTTATGCCTAGTATGTTAAAAAAAAAAAACTAATAAGAAAAAGACGATGTTTTAGTAGGAAGTATAATTAGTATGATAAATAAAACACTGAACCACATTTAATTACGCCAAAAATCCATTAATTATGTTAATAAGAGAGGTAACTGAGTTGACCTTGCAATGCTGTGTTGTATTATTCGGTAACACAAAGAAATAAATTAGTCGCTGGCAGATGAGAAATATAAACTCTGACATGCAGTAGGAGAAACGTCTTGCGTGTAATCATAAACCATACAGCTGCTTAATCTGGCTAGAATTTGTAATATAGTATGTGTCTGCATTATTCGTAAGCTATCTATCTATCTTTCTATATGTTTACCTATCTGCCTACCTATCTGTCTGTCTGTCTACCTATACAGCTATTTGTCTAACTGTCTATGCATATTTGATCTCTATACTTGACCTGTGATAAGTGGGGCACCCTCCATTCACTTGCCGGATGTTGTGCTCCTTTCAAAATACTTCAGGAAGCCTTTAATTACGTCAGGTGGTAACCATATAACCAACAACTGGACGCCTAGTGGTCGTGTGGGTTAAGGCGCTTCAACCAAAAGTTATCCACAAAGGTTACGTCTAAGGAAAGGTTAAAGAGTGTTGCTCACATAATACCGCTCAAGGACGAGTGACTGTCTCCTCACCTTATGAGTCTGAGATTAGAGACCTAGTTCAGCGCCTCTACGCTCCTGGTGGGACATCACAGGAGTGCATGGGACATAATTGCTACACGGTGGATCAGTGGGTACCGCCTTTGTCCCTCGACCTGCACGTAATCTCACTCTGGGGTTCTAATCCAATACCGCAGTGGATATTTAATCTTGCTACTAAAAGGCAGGTGCAACAGAAAGACGCCTTCACGTGGTGGCATCGACATTACTGGGAAATTCCGCTGTTCGGTTGTACAAACGTCCCCCAGCTTCCTCCCTACTGCACGAAAGGGTAATGATGAACTACAGAAAAAGGGCAACTTCAGCCTGGGTCCACGTTCAGATGAGCCTAGGTTTCCATCTACTACTGCTACTACTACTACTACTACTACTACTACTACTACTACTACTACTACTACTACTACTACTACTACTATTTCTACTACCACCAGCCAGCATTTTTTTTTTTTTTTTTCAGTTTAGGAAATTCTCGTAATAGTGAAGCAGTTTTTAATGTGATATCCATTTCCTCTTCATCAAACTCGCCACGAGTTAAATATAATCGTCTGAAGATAACAAGAATAAACGAAAAAGTCATCGGATTAAAGGGGTTCAATGTGAGTATTAGACGTGGCTTTGATGATTTCCCAACACCTTTCCCTAAGTGATTCATTCAGCACATTACACCTACGAGTGATTCAATTTTGTCGGCATTGAAAGAATATGAAAAACAAATACAAATGTTCAGGTGTAATACGTCAAACTAAATCGCCGAGACAATGGACGTACGAAATCTCCTATGCTACCCTGAATACTAGCGATGACATACTGTATACAAACTACGACACACAAACATATACCTCGTTCACCTTAACTTGGCAAAGATTTTCGTCCATCTGCCGTTTATTTCCTTTAGCTCCGTGGAAGAAGAGGGGAATAATACAGCTCTACACCTTTCCGTAGCACTTCTTCCTGACTATCACGATATACTAATGCTGACCACTTGTAGCTCGGCATTCAAGACGGAGTGACAGCAATTTCTCGCCTTGCCAAAGCGAACCGAGCATTATAATCACTAACTCACCTGCACCGTTCTCACCACACCCTTTCTGGACGGGGGGGCTTACGTATATACTTTCTTTCTTTTTTTCTCTATCTTTCATCTCTTCCAGCTTCTGTAGGGAAAGAATGTCTGGTTACCCGTCAGCTCAACCCTCCCACCTGACTACACCTGGCCAACAACTGCACTGAAAGGGGTTATGGATTTTTGTCAAGTTAGAGTTGTTAATGTTGTTGTTGTGCCACCTCAGTCTGTCTGATTGAGCTGACCTATCACCCGCAGGCAAGCAACCACCCCTGCAGGGCCGTCCCGTGCAGTGAACCGATGTTCCCATGCGGCTGACAGCGCCGCGCCATGTAGCGAGACGATGAGATTAGTGCGGAAGTTTGGTTCCTGAGTGGACGCCGCATATGCGTCTCTCCATTCAGTTAACAGAGGCACCATAGTAGGCTTCATGTCACCCCGCTGTCTATATGGTTAGCACCCAGCGTTGTAAATGGCTTCCTGAGTTACATGAGAACATTTGGCTTGTCACTAAGTGTAGAGCCACATGAAGCAGAGAGAAGAGAAACAAATAGTGACAGGAAGGATAGCGGAGGTAAGAAAAGAGGAGAAAAGAGAAAAAAGAATGACAGATATGAAGGAAGAAGTAGGCAGCACAACATCAAGTGAGTGGATGATGGGCGCTCACACTAATCACATTCAGATTAGAGGATACGCGCTATAACACCTTCACTGCCACAGGTCCTTCGTAAATTGAATAAAATCGTCTGCTGCTGAACTAAATAAAATAAAAAATGCCGTTGTACTGAAAGAAATACTCGTTCATTATGAATCATCGTATCACATATGAAACAGGCGTCTCCTTTTTTTAATTAAAGGTGAGAGAGAAAATGTATGAATTACGAGAGAGAGAGAGAGAGAGAGAGAGAGAGAGAGACAGACAGACAGACAGACAGACAGAGACAGAGAGAGAGAGAGAGAGAGAGAGAGAGAGAGGGGAGGGGGGAGCAGGTAAGAGACGAAAGGAGGAAAGAGAACTGAGAACAGGACAGGATGATGGAAGAGAAGAATGGGAGAAAATGGTGAAAGAAATAGGGAAAGACTGCAGGGAAAAATATGAAAAGAAATGCAAAAGAAGAGGAAAAGAGAGAGGGAAAGAAGGAAAAGAGAGAAGAGAAAAGAGGAAAAAAGAAGAAAGGAGAGGAGGAAGAATGAAGGAAGGAGAGGAGGAAGAAAGGAGAAAAAAAAGAAAAATGAAGAAAGAGGAGAGGAAGTGTGCTCAAAATAACCACGGAAGGGAGACTGAAGGAGAGCGAGAGGGAGGGAGGGAGACAGGGAGGAATGGAGGAAAGGAGAGAGAGAGAGAGAGAGAGAGAGAGAGAGTGACAGCGATGGTAAAAGAGGGAAAGAGGGAGGGAGGGAAAGAGGAGAGGGAGAGGGAGAGAGAGGGTGACAGCGGTGGTGATGAGGAACGTCAAGGTGGTGGGGATATGGGAGAGAGGAGGGGAGATGGCTGTGACAGGGTGCAGAGAGGCAGGGTGAGACACGGAATGGGATGGTGGTGGCACAGTGGCATACTCTATTCACTCTAACTTGGCCTAAAATTGCCGGCTGTCTATTATGAATCCTGAGCTGCTGTCTATGTATCTTTAATGCTGACCTGTAACAATATTTAACATTCGAGTCGTGCTAAGTAAAAATATCAAAAAACAATGCATCGCCGGTCTGAAGGGGTAAATCTAGTTATATCAGGGACCTGTAATATGCTTAGAAAATCCTGCTAGTACTGAAAAAGTTAGGAAAAATAACCTCTCTATTAATCCCTTCAACATGAGGATTTATTTTTAACTCTTGCTACCACCGTACGATTTTTCTCAGCTTTCTCGTATTTTATCAGTACTTTCTAATCCCCTCTAAAACAAGACATCTTTTCAATTATACTCTTGCTATCTCCAGACGATTTCATTCAGCCCAGGAGACACATATCGGAATGAGGGGGTTATATACAGTCCGCATAACCCTTTCATAATTAGGGTCGTGTCACAAGAAGAATTTAAAAAAGTGGTAGAAGCAGGCATATAATTTACCCAATGTCCTCGAGGTGAAATGCATAGCCTAATACCGACGTTGTTTTAGCGAATAACCAACGCAAGAATAACTTTCCACAGGTAGATATAAAATGGTAAGAATACGAATAATAACTTGCCACTAGAAATAAAATATCAAGCAGGAGTCAAGGGGGTCTCCTAAATACGTTTACGAGAGTGTGAAAAATAATAACTTCTCACACGTGCATATAAAATAAAAAACCAAAGAATTATAACTTGCCATGTGTTGAGATAATCTAGATAACAGGTGTCGGAGCCTTTAACCTCACCAGACTCTGCCAAATAATAACTTTACATACGTGGATATATATTGATAAACATAATCATAACTCGGCATATGTAGAAATAAGTTGGAGAGCTGGGGGCTGCCAAGGAGAATTCTAAGCTCACCATAACTCCACCGTATGCAATGTTCCTCTTTAAGACACTTTAGTTATTAATCTGCATTGAAATAATAACTTGACGATTGTGGACAGACAGACAGACAGAGAGACAGACAGAGGAGGTGGAGGTGCGCTGTGGTGTTGGTGTTAATGTGCTAGAGAGAAACAGGAGAAATACTGTTTGGTCATGTGGGGTGAATGGAGGAAGAGATTGACAAAGACAGTGTATGTGCGTGTGGTAAAGAGGGAAGGGGGGGGGAGGAAGGGAGATCGAGGGTGAGGCGGAGGGGAAGGGGTGAGAGGGAGATCGAGGATGAGGTGGAGGGAGAGGAGTGGAGAGGCGTATGAGAGAGGGGGCGTTGGAGAGAGGACAGTGTGATGGCAGAGGACAGGGTGACATGGATGCAGTTCGTTTGTGGCTACCTCTTACGGGATTAAGGCACCTGGCGGTACAGAGAGAGAGAGAGAGAGAGAGAGAGAGAGGCAAGCAGGTGTCAGGGAGTCCACCAAGTCCACGAGACACCGGCCCGAGGCAATGGTCCTCTTTAACGCACTTGGAAATCCAGGATGTAGGTCCATCACAGGCTGAACCGGAACAATCAAGACCTGAATCAAGGGCTACACTAGAAAATCAAGAGCTAAATCAAGGTCTACATTTATAATCAAGAGGTAAATCAAGGGCTACACTTAAAATTAAGAGCTAAATCAGGGGTAACACTAAAAATCATGAGCTAAACCAAGGGCTACACTTATAATCAAGAGCTAAATCAGGGGCTACACTTATAATCATGAGCTAAATCAAGGGCTGCACATATAATGAAGAGCTAAATCAAGGGCTGCACTTATTATCAAGAGCTAAATCAAAGGCTACGCTGGAAAATCAAGAGCTAAATCGAGGGCTACACTTGTAATCGAGAGTTAAATCAAAGGCTAAACTTATAATCAAGAGCTAAATCAGGGGTTACACTTAAAATCAAGAGCTAAAACAGGGGTTACACTTATAATCAAGAGCTAAATCAGGGGTTACACTTATAATCAAGAGCTAAAACAGGGGATACACTTATAATCAAGAGCTAAATCAGGGGTTACACTTAAAATCAAGAGCTAAAACAGGGGATACACTTATAATCAAGAGCTAAATCAGGGGTTACACTTATAATCAAGAGCTAAATCAGGGGTTACACTTAAAATCAAGAGCTAAATCAGGGGTTACACTTATAATCAAGAGCTAAATCAGGGGTTACACTTAAAATCAAGAGCTAAAACAGGGGATACACTTATAATCAAGAGCTAAATCAGGGGTTACACTTAAAATCAAGAGCTAAAACAGGGGATACACTTATAATCAAGAGCTAAATCAGGGGTTACACTTATAATCAAGAGCTAAAACAGGGGATACACTTATAATCAAGAGCTAAATCAGGGGTTACACTTATAATCAAGAGCTAAATCAGGGGTTACACTTAAAATCAAGAGCTAAATCAGGGGTTACACTTAAAATCAAGAGCTAAATCAGGGGCTACACTTATAATCAAGAGCTAAATCAGGGGTTACACTTAAAATCAAGAGCTAAAACAGGGGCTACACTTATAATCAAGAGCTAAAATCAAGGACTGCACGAGGAAATGTCACCCCACTTCCTCCTTCCTTTCCTCTCTTCACTTTAACCTGGCCTACGCTTGCCTTCTCTCCATCTTTAATCCTGGACTGTCTCCTTTACTATTTTCTTCCAACTAACCCCAGATGATTTTACTCAGCTGAGAGTGTGTCACAGGAGCCTGAGTGTTACAAATGGTACCATCAACCCACTGGCGATCGAGTCTTCCCCATTATTTTTTTTAATTCCACCTAAAGCCAGACGATCTGATTCAGCTAAGAAGCACTAGAATTATGATGCTAATCACGACGAAGTGCAATGGAAAGGATGCGGAGCTGAGGTGTACCCTTTCTCAGCCACCCAGGTGCAACAGGAGATTAACACTTTACTGTCAGTATTGTTTTATTCATTCTTATGTAAAAAGGGAATGAAAAAAACAGAAAAAATGAAAGACAGACAGAAAGATGGGGAGACAGAAATAACAAAAGGCTAGAAACCTACAAAAACTTGCCCTTGTCATGAAAAATATTAACAAACTGTAGATAAAACCAAGATCAGTTTATCTGCAGATACGTGGACAGATTACGTTTAAAAGTCTGAACGTCATTAGCAACGGGAAGTACCGACTGAGGAAGACAGCTTCAGACCTGATTTATTGCATATTATGAAGGACTGGGAGTATCGGCTAACTTTTGCTTTAGAGAGAGGGCAAAAACTATTAAGCAAAGAGAAATAAGCTGCAAAAGGACGAAAATCTCCGGCAAAGATAATCTACAGTAACTCAGCCTCAAAAATAGATAGACAGATAGACAGACAGATAGATAGATAAGAAAAAGTGAAGCATCATCGACGGAGTCTTAATTAACTAAGAAGCCTCCTTCAAATTTCTCAGTTTTTTCTATGACATAAAATCGCCTTCTGGTAGCAAGGTAAAATATACAGATGTCATGGTAATGAAGGTAATACTAACAATGAAAACAGTGAATATGTGCACTGTACAGCCTGGTGCACTGCAACCTGGTGCACTGTACTGCTGGCAGGGGCTGACTGTCAGTTAATCCTGACAGAGGGCAGAATCACAGGATTACAATGTTCACCGCATCAATATTCAGCGGCGCGCCATTCCGTGTTAGCCCGACTTAATGCCTTGGCCGACACGGAGAATTAGTACCGTAGAGTTTGGCCAGGTACACTACATATACGGAGAGTAAGTACTGTTCAGTCTGGTTATCTAAACTACACACACCATACGGGCCACACACGAGGAGTTAGTACTGTAGAGTTTGGTTATATTCACTACACACACCATACGGCCCAAACACACTTTCCCAATCACACAGGAAGTTGTCAGTGCTGAGTTGGTTTTATTTCCTACACAGACCCTACGAGCCACACAAACACTGGCAGTCATCGTACGTCCCGGATTCACTTACGCTCACTTGTCTGTCGTAAGCATTTGTTTTCGTAGGAGGGAGGGAGATAGTACTGCCGGGAGTTATCGTACGTCCCGAATTCACTTACGCTCAATTCTCTGTCGCAAGTATTTGTTTTCGTAAGAGGGAGGGAGATAGCATTGCCCAGCTCATTCCTCCACTGCGTCCTTCAAGCTCTCATGTGTTGCTGGGACGGCTCATTCAGTGTTGTCAAATCTGGCTTGTCATGCAACACATCAAAAAACATGGATAAGCCACACCTATCGCCACGCTTACACATACTCGTACAACAGCAGACTGAGCCAAATTACTGTCCTAACACCTTTTCCTTAGCGATCTATTCTATATTCCGACTCTATGTCCTCTTGTACTTTTGTGATTCAAACTACTATCGCAACACCCTTTACTTGGCAATTTATTCTACATTTCGCCTCTATATCCTCTTGTACTTCGGTTATGCAAGCTATGTCTAAATTAAAACAGCATGGAAAAACGTGGACCAAAGAATATTGTAGTAAAATATACCAAATAAATCGGTAGGTAAAGGTGCTAGGAAACTCTGCAATGTATGCCACCTAAAAAACAACCCTATATTGTATGTACTGATGGCCCGATATTGTATGTACTGAGGGCCTAATGAACCCGGAAAATGAACTCTCTAGCCTTTGATCGGTGTAAATTCGCTAACAAAAATGCAGTTTTATCAGAATTAATTGCAGTTCATTTTTTTCTTTCACTAGTGCTTCATTTACGGTGACCTTTCCTCCTCTCACTCTAACTTGGCCTAAAACTGCCACCTCTTCACCTTAAATGCCGAGCTGTGGCAAAAGATTAAGGCTAGAATATCGTGCTAGTCACGAAGAAGTGGAGAGGGAAGTAGTTGGGGGATGTTTGTATAACCTGGCAATTAAGCTGCCCAGGTATATCGGTGCCACCACATGAAGGCATCCATCGAGTATAATTAATATTGGTTATAACTCGCTTTTATATGCATTTTTTTTTTTCTATTATTCCCTTCACAACGATGACGCACCATACGAGTACTATTACCATCATCAGACGATTTTCTTCAGGAGACACATTTCGAACTGGAAGGGATAGATACAGCCTTTATTAACCCATTTAATACGTGACAACTCTCACATAGTTTTAAATAAAATAGTCTGCAGCTGTCCAGGTTAAAAAAAAGAATGTCAACCAATTCAATGGGTTTAAGTTCATAATACATCACTTAAAGACTGCCTATTCAAGTTCCTCTGCCGCCTAAAATCTGATACGCCAGCTTCCTTCAATTATCATTATACTAAAATAAGGAACCAAACGCTGGATGTCTGGAAAAGTTGTCCCTTCTAGAGACAAATTAACCCAGAGAATATCGGAATGAAAGTACGTTCATTGCGCGACGCCTGGGCACATTTCATTTATATTGGAGGTGGTAAACAATGGGAAATACAAATCAGGAAGGACAACGTTGGAGTTGGCCTGGTGCATACATAAAGGACTGAATGTGTCAGTTAACTCGGTAAAGTCTTCCATTAGAGAGTCTGACAGAAAAGAGGTGTGAGTGCGTCGCTGGGGAGATACTGTGTCCACCGTAAAGGAAGAGTGATGTTGGCGTACTGTTCAGTAATAACAGTGACTTCTGGAAGAAAGATAGTACAGGGAGAGAGTGGCAACACTATGGTGAACTGCGAGAGACTGAAAGGCGTCGATAAATGGAAAGGAGTTGAGACGAAATGCCTTTGATTCCATCCTGTTCAGGAGAGCTGTATGTGGTAAGTCCTCAGCCCATAAAAAGTTGAAAAGTCACACTAAACAGCGGGTAGTTGGACGGAAAACCCTTACTCCACCCTGCTTAGAAGAGCTGTATGTAGTGAACCCCCCCCCCCACACATAGGCTAATAACCGCAGCCGATACAAAGGCTAATACAGTAAGTACCAACTGTGAGAGGAATAAAGGTGATATTTTTTTTCTTAACAAATTCCCACCTCTGGACTGCCTGTAGTATCTCAGTCTCCTTTCAAGGGTAATGTCATTATCAATTCCATTATCCCACTGCATAAGCTCAATTCAGAAACGAGACACTATTCCACCCCGAGTATCTGGCACTGGGCTCAGCTGGGCTCAACCAGTTCAGTGTGAGATGACAGAGGTTGGCTGAACGCTGGGTCTTGTTCCACTAAGCTTATTATCTGCTCTCTGAATGGACCCTCTGAATATTCCACGGCCCACTACACCACACCACCTCTCCTCACCTCACCTCACTTGCTCACCGCCTCCTCACTCCTCACCTCTCACCACCTTCTCATTTCTCCCCATCCCTCACCACCTTCTCATCTCCCACCACCACCTCACCGCCCACCACCTCCTCACCCCACACCACCTACTCCTCTCCTCTCATTACCTCTCCTCTCACCACCACCTCACCTCTTACCACCACCTGACCTTTCATCACCTTCTCCTCTCATAACCACATCTCACCTTACCTCTTTCCATCTCCCCGGGTCATCACACCACCTCTCTCACACACACAGAAGAGAGGACAGGCGAGAATGACACAGACCTGGCGTTGAACTGTCCTTGGAATAGAATACGCCACTGCTCCTCTTCCTTTTCAATTTACTTCTGTATATTACACCGGAGAGAGGCCTTCACGCTGTGGCAAAAATAAAATCGGCCATCTCCATTGCCTGGTGGTACAAATGTCCTTCAGCTCCCTCGCTATCCACAGAAAAATAAGAGTATGGTGGACTGCAAGAGCGGAGCAACTTCAGCCTGCAGTCCTCCATCTTCGCGTTCTTATGAGCCTGGGGCCACAATAAACAACAACAACAACAACAATAATAATAATAATAATAATAATAATAATAACAATAATAATACCTAAATATTCTCATGTTTTTATCCTTCAAACTAAGTACTGTACTGTACTATCGGAAGGGTGTTTCAATTTTTCCAGTACCTGTGTGTGTGTGTGTGTGTGTGTGTGTGTGTGTGTGTGTGTGTGTGTGTGTGTGTGTGTGTGTGTGTGTGTGTGTGTGTGTGTGTGTGTGTGTGTGTGTGTGTGTGTGTGTGTGTGAGTAAACCGCAGAAGAGAAAATGAAACCGTGTATGACGAAGTTAGGAAGCAAGCAAGTCAGAGAAGGTCACTCAGTAAGTAAGCGAGTGAGAGAATAGGTGAAAGAGTGAGTGAAAAACTTAGTGAGAGAGAGAGTGAGTGACCAAGGAAGTGATTAATAGTGAGTAAGTGAGAAAGCAGATGAAAGCAAGAAAGTGAGAAAGTGAATTAGTGAGTAAGTAAAAGTAAGCTAATGAATCAGTGAGCGACGAAGTATGCCAACCAGTGAGTGAGAATCAGCGAGTGAGTATGCGGGTGAATAAAAGTAAGTTACTGAGTGAGTGAGCTAGGGAGAGAGTCAACGTGTAAGTGAGAGAAGAAAGTGAGTGAGCCAGTGAAGGCGAGTGAGTGAGTAAGCGAGTAACTGTGAAAGTAGGCTCTGTGAAAAGTCGGTGCAATTCAGCTGAGTTTGTGAGAAAATGTTGCATAAGTTAGAGGGATATTTGGGAGTTCTGTGTGTGTGTGTGTGTGTGTGTGTGTGTGTGTGTGTGTGTGTGTGTGTGTGTGTGTGTGTGTGTGTGTGTGTGTGTGTGTGTGTGTGTGTGTGTGTGTGTGTGTTAGGAGTTGTGTGAGTGGTGCTGATGCGGTGATGTTCATGATACATAAATGGTGTAAATAGTTTTTAATAATTTTCTGAGATATGACTAATGTTAGTGGTATTATGTGGTGGGTGAGAAAAATGTGGTTAAGGTGGAGTTTTGAGAGTGGTAGCATGAAGTGTGAGTGTGGTGTAGTGTGGCGGTGTAATTGATGTGGTGTGGTGATGGGTGATGGTGGTAGTGTAGGTATAAATGTGGTGGTGTGAGGTGTGAATGTGATGGCGTGGTGATAATGGCCGTGCAGTATCGTTCCGTGCGGTGAGTGTTGTGGTGCAGTGTGGTTGTGTCAGGTATGAGTATGGTGACCTGGTATGGTGTGATAACAGTGCTGTGTGGTAGTGTCAGGTATGCGTGTGGTGGCGTGGTGTAGCGTGGTGGTGTAGTGTGGTTGCGTGAGGTGTGCATGGGTATGAACGGTGAAAGTGGGTGTGTTAGATGAGGTGTGGTGACGTGATTTAGCGTGATATAAGGGTGAGAGTGGTTGTGTGAGGTGTGCGTGTGGCTAGGAAGTGTGAGTGGTTGCGTGAGGTGGTATGAGTGGTTAGCGCCGTTGTGTGTAGTAAGGTGTGGTGGCGTGGTGAAAACATTACCCCACACCATACATCACCTGCGAGAAGACACCTCACACACACACACACACACACACACACACACACACACACACACACACAGATTGCATCCCAGTTAGGTGTTCTCTCTCGGTTGCCACTCTTTACGACCAACCACGCTTTCTGCCTCTCTCCTCCCTCTCCTACTGCCTCCACTACACTCCCCTTTTAGTTGCCTCTCTTATTTTGCGGTTGCCAGGCTCCTAAAACAGCTTCTATACTTCCTCCACTTTAACTTGGCTTAAAACTAGTGGCTCTCCATCTTGAATGCTGAACTGTAACAAGAGATGAAGACCAAAATATGCTGAGTCGCAAAAGAGAGAGAGAAAGAGAAAGAGAGAGAGAGAGAGAGAGAGAGAGATCCGGAAAGGATGTGGAGCCGTAGTACAGTCTTACTCTGCCACTGAGCTATTTAAAAGACTGGCACTATATGATACTAGTCACGAAGAAGTGCTTTTGAATGAATGTAGTATGTGTCCCTTACGACGCTATTCCCCTAACAGTACAACTAGGGACCTGGGCGTTTAATTCGACTGTTGCGTGTCGTATGGCAGAGGAAGAATGCGATTTGGCGAACTCTGATTTCCTTATGAACCCCGTGGAATTGATGGCCATTATTCCAAAGCCTTATTTTTCTGTCATTTATCTCACTTTTTCCGGTGCTAAAATGGACGCTTTTTTGCGATGGCACTGCTATAACTTGGTGGCTTAAGTAGTGTGGCTAATCTCCCTGGCAAAGATCCCTACCCTGCTCAGATCAGGGCCAAAGGTGTCAGACTGGAGGATAAATTTGACTAGTAACCAAGGAAACTCATTCGTACCTCATAAACAAGGCATTAAACTTTAAGAAACCATGGCTATTCAAGGTGCATGTATGGTCTAGTCCCATCAGATGAAAACAAACTAATTACACCTGGTTATACAAACGTCCCTCAGTTACTTCCCTATCTACCAAAAGAAATATGATGGACTACAGAAACAGGGCAACTTCATCCTGCAGTACACCGGGCTGAAGTGCAAAAGGACCTGAGACTACTACTACTACTACTACTACTACTACTATTACTACTACTACTACTACTACTACTACTTTTCCTCCAATCACTTAATTCCTTCAAGTTCTCGTGTTCAATGCAGCGTTTATTGACCCCTGAACTAAACGAAGTCATTAATTACGTGAATAAATTCGCTTGATGACTGCAACAATAAGGCAGGTGTGCAATTATTATCCGAACAGATCAAGAGCTGCATACCTAACCCTGCAAAAACTGGGAAGCATGGTAATGATGATGATGATGATGATGATGATGATGATATACCGATGATAATGATAATAATAGTGACGATAATGACACCCCGTGAACTCAGGCCCGACACAGAAAATTTGTCGTCCCTTCACTGACAAAAGTTTGGTCGAAATCCGTCGAGGGTTCAGGAGATATCGCACCCACAACGATAACCAAGTAGACCCCATATGACCTCGACCTTTGACCCCTTGACCTAGCTGACCCAGTTCATCATCTCCTCATACTGCATTACTGATAAAAGTTTGGTGGAAATCCGCCCATGGGTTCAGGAGATATCGCGCCCACGAGAGGGTTACGGACGCACAGACCCACGAACGGAAAGACTGACAGACCAATCACCTAATGCCTCCTGCACAATAGGTTGGCGGAGGCTTCATAATAATAATATTAATAATATTAATAATAATAATGATAATAATAATAGTAGTAGTAGTAGGAATGATAATAATAATAATAATAATGATAATGATAATAATAATAATAATAATAATAATAGTAGTAGTAGTAGTAGTAGTAGTAGTAGTAGTAGTAGTAGTAGTAGTAATGATAATAATAATAATAATAATAATAATAATAATAATAATAATAATAATAGCAACAGTAATAATAATAATAATTATAATAATAATAATAATAATAATAATAACAATAATAATACCATTAACGGCGATGACTTCTTATTTATCTTAACGAAATAACCAATACCCACACACAATAATCGAGAACCACAGTTTATTAGACAAAAATGGGTGGAGAGAAAGAGAAGTGAACTCCGTGGCAATGGGTGCATTAGGAAAGCTTTTGAATGTAGACCTAAATTGTAATGGCCTCTTGGGCGTTGTTCTAGCAATATTATGGAGTAGAAATGGAGAGGAGGGAGGGGAGGAGAGGGGTAGAAAAGGGAGGGAAGGGGAGGGGAGGGGGGAGAAGAGAGGAGAGGAAAGGAGGAGAGGAGAGGAGTAAAGACGAGAGGAGAGAAGAGGAGAAATATGAGGAAACGAAAGGAATGGAATCAGAAAAGAGGAGACAACAGGAGAGCAAAGAGGAAGAAAATAGAAGTGAATACAGAAGAGAAGGAGAGAAGAGAAGAGATGAGAAATGAGAAAAGAAGATAAGAGAAGATGAGACAAGAAAGAGGCGAGGAAAGAAGAGAAGAAAGAGAAGAGAAGAGAAAAGGAGAAGGGAAGAAAGGGAGAAGAACACGGAAGAGAAGAGAAGAGAGAGGAAAGAAGAGAAGAAAGAGGAGAGAGGAGAACAGGAGGAGAGGAAATAAGAGAGGAAAAGAAAGAGGAAAGGAAAGAAGAGAAGAGAAGAGAAGAGAAGAGAAGAGAGGAGAAGAGGATGCTTTAGAATGCTTCGCTAAATTGCAATGGCCGCTCCTAGGTTGTTTTGGTAATATTATAGCCAATCCGACCCCTTTGTATTAAAGAGAGGAGTGGAGAGTGAAGAGGGAAGGAGTGGAGTGGAGTGGAGTGGAGTGGAGTGGCGTGGCGTGGAGTGGAGTGGAGTGGAGTGGAGTGGAGTGGAGTGGAGTGGCGTGGCGTGGCGTGGCGTGGCGTGGCGTGGCGTGGAGTGGAGTGGAGTGGAGTGGAGAGGAGAGGAGAGGAATGGAGTGGAGTGGAGAGGAGAAGAGAGGAGAGGAGAGGAGAAGAGAGGAGAGGAGTGGATGAAGAAAGGAGGAGGAAAGAAAACAGGGTAAGAGAAGAGGAGAAAAGAGGAAAGGAGAGGAGGAGAAAGAAGAGCAATGGAGGGAAGAGCACATGAAACTATACGTTGGAGAGAGGAAAGAACAAAGGATTGGGGATGAGAGGGAGAGAAGAAGAGATCGGAGGAGATATGAGAGCATAGGAGAGAAAGCGCAGGGAGGAGAGGAGCGTATAAGAGAAGGGAAGGGAAAGAAGAGAGGAAATGAAAGAAATATAGAGATAAAAGAGAAGGGGACAGGAGAGGATAGGAGAGAGAGAGCAAGGGATGGCAAGAGAGAAGGAGAGGAGAGGAGAGAGAGAGCAAGGGATGGCAAGAGAGAAGGAGAGGAGAGGAGAGAGAGAGAGCAAGGGATGGCAAGAGAGAAGAGACTGCCCGTATAATATGGCCGATGTTCCCCCCGTGGCTCCTTAAATGCAGAAGACAGGAGATGAGAGGAGGAGACGAAGAATGGAGAGGAGAGAAAAGAAGACGAGAGCAGGAATGAGAAGTGGAGAAAAAAGGTACAGGAGGAGGGGTGAGGAATAGGGAAAGGAGGAGGGGACAGGAGTGGAGAGGAGGGAGAAGAGGAATGGAACGGAGAAGTTTGAAGAAGAAAGAGAAAAGAAGACAGGACAAAGGACTGCACAGAAGGAGACACTGTAACTACATCAACAAGACTCCATAATGTGTACCACAGGACCGGACCTTCTGAGAGAAAGGATGATAGCCAAACATGACCCTGTTTAGAAGAGCTGTATGCAGGGAGCCACGAGATGTGCTCCAAACAGGGACGAAAAAGACCCCAGTACAAGAAAGAGTATATAAAAAACTTCACACAAGGGTATACGAAAGTGTGGGCTAAATCAATACAGAACAGGTGCCAGGGAGCCTCCTAACCCAACAAGAATAGGCCCAAATACATCCCCTTTATCTCCAGAGCCTTACCTCCAGAGAGCCTCCTCCCAAGCGACTCTTTGCCCCAGCACTGAGGAGGCACGACTGGGTGACTCGGGGGTGGGGGAAGGCGAGGGTAAGATGAAGCTGACAATTTGCACGTGTTATGAAAGTACGATAATATGTTTTTCCTTTTACTGCAGTGGTTTCCAACCTTTTCTAATTCTCGCCCCCCCTCACTGAATGACACGTTCCCTGCGCCCCCCTTCCTCAAATACTGTATTGTACTGGCATAGTTGCCACATGTCAATAATTATCATAGATTCTTAATCTTTGAAATTGTTTATATATTCAGATAACTAGATTTCTTATTCATATCTGAAATATTTTCTCCATATTCAGAAATTACTGAATTCCATCATAATTCATAGTTTTCAAATATAGTTATCCTCTTTATCAAGCCTTCGCGCCCCCCCATGCAGCCCTTCGTGCCCCCCTAGGGGGGCGCGCCCCATAGGTTGGAAACCACTGTTTTACTGTATATTTTTATGGAGCTTCGGAAAGAAAGCTCCCTAGCATCTCTTCCTCAGCGATTTGTTTTGCTTAAGACCCCCCCTTACTCTCCTCTTCTGAGATATATAAATCCTTGTAATATCGCCATACTCTGCATAAATAACGTACAAAAGGATATTAATCAGCCATACCCAAAAATAAAGAGTTATGGAAGAGGTGATAGGGAGCCTTCTAAAGCGACGAGAACACGAGCATAAAACTGAAGGAGAAAGTGACTCCATGTGAAGGTATATGAAACTAGGAGGACTACAGGGCTTCAGGTATCGAACTATATAAAGCCGTACACAGAGTCATAAAAATAAAAAAAAATGACATTCAGGTACAAAGCTAGTCTAGTCCACTGCGTCTACGTCACAGTCACATCATGACCGAAAGTTTTCTTCCTAACGCATCCTGAATATCCATCTCCAGCGCAACATTAAAAAGAGAATCATCTACGGCCAGGGAAACATGACAAGCCTCTCGCACCTTGGGAATGTTAGTCGGCAGAGGAAAGTGAGAATTAAAATAAGCTAAACATTAGATATTTTGTGCCTAACTGAAAGCGCACACACACACACACACACACACACACACACACACACACACACACACACACACACACACACACACACGCACGCAAGCACACGCACGCACGCACGCACGCACACACACACACACACACACACACACACACACACACACACACACACACACACACACACGTCAAAAAGACAGAAACACACATACATCCAGAAATACACACACACACACACACACACACACACACACACACACACACACACACACATCCAGAAAAGACAAAAACACACATACATCCAGAAATACACACACACACACACACACACACACACACACACACACACACACACACAAGTTCCCTTCAGACACGGCGTGGCGGCGCTCAACGTACAGAGAATGAGTGAGGAAGTTGCGATTGTTGTGCAGTTAACTAAAGGAAAATTAATTGCAATGTCAGGGATCGGTGCAACTGCTGCATCATATTCACGTTGCAAATGGTGCCTACTTTTGCACCAGTCTTTAGGGCACTCTCTGGGGTGATATTTTTGTCTCTGCGTCATTAAAGAGAAGATTTTTAATTACTCTTGAATCCATATTTTTTTTTATTCATGAGATTTCAGGGTCTTTGTTTTATTTTTTTTGGGGGAGAGCTGTTAGTGACGTGGTTAATGATGGCTAACGTGTCCAGATATGGGGTGATTACACAAAAACAATCTCTTTTTTGTAATTACGATTACACAAAATTGGATTGCATGCGATTACGACTCCGATTACGATTACATATTATGAGTATATATTAACGATTACGATTACAGATTACGATTACGAATTAAGATGATATATTAAGATTACGATTACAGATTACGATTATATATTAAGATTACGATTACAGATTACGATTATATATTAACATTACGATTACAGATTACGATTATATATTAAGATTACGATTACAGATTACGATTATATATTAAGATTACGATTACAGATTACGATTATATATTAAGATTACGATTACAGATTACGATTATATATTAACATTACGATTATATATTAACGATTACAGATTACGATTTCGATTACAGAATACTATTATGATTACAGATTACGATTGCGATTACTATTACGATACCCCATGTCCGATACTGTCCCTTATGAAGGTAGATAAAAGTAGATAAAGGCGTCCACGGAGAGAAAGAATTAACTTAGAGGTATCATAGAACTGAAGGGGTATAAAAGAAATATCATACCTGTCAGGACTCTAAAATATCATAAATAATGGCAGGTAACATAATTATAGGTATGCTAGAGGTGAAGTGAAAGTCATGGCTAGAGGCAACAGGAAATGTGAAAGCACAACTCTCTCTCAGGAATGCCAGACAGCAAGGTCGCACACACACACACACACACACACACACACACACACACACACCGCTCGGTGGTTCAGTGGTAACGTTCTCGCTTGCCATCTGGTAAACGGGAGTTCGCTCCTCGCTCAGGTTGCGAAAAAGTTTCACTGACGAAGTGGGTGGTTACTGTCCCCCTTGAGCAAGGGGATGGGTGTGTGCGTGTGTAAAGGTCACAGTCTTGCCCTTAGATCGGAATATATGAGCTCTCAGCTCCCTTCCGGGAGGGTTAAAGCTGACGATCACGACCATCAAGTGATCCTGACCGACCCGGTGAGTTACACACACACACACACACACACACACACACACAGGTTATTAGAACATTCGACAACAGTGTACCCCACGTGAAGGAAGTTCTCATATACGGAAGGAAAGAGGAGAAGAGGACAGAAGGAGTTAGGAGGCTGGAGAAAGAAGCGAGAAAGAGTTAGGAAAGAGAGGGAGAAGGTGGTCTAGTCTCGAGAGAGAAGCACGGCTGTGTTAACAAGGGGTCAGGCTCACAAAGTTAACTTAGTGTAAATCTTGAGATATCTCCTTGAAGACAAACAAACCACAATGAACCTCAAACTCATCTTTATCTTCTCCTGTCACCGACTACAAGTGAACTGAGGTTAACTCATACAAATAACATCACTGTCTACTACAGCTCAGCTACCACTACGATTTAATCAATTACAAGTCTGATATACCTACCTACCTATCTATCTATCTATCTACCTATCGATCTATAGCCAGAAGCCTTAATCTCGTATGGGGTGGCCACAAACAAGTCTCGCCTCCATGTCGCCCTGTCCCTTGCAATTACGCTGCCCTTCCCTCAACTCACACTCCCCTCTCTCATATACTTTTTAAAAAGTTGTTTGTTGGGGAAAGAGAACAGTTTTGACCCGAATTAGACCCGCTTCAGATATGAATAGGGACGAAATATGTGCATTATATACAGTGGTGTGTGTGTGTGTGTGTGTGTGTGTGTGTGTGTGTGTGTGTGTGTGTGTGTGTGTGTGTGTGTGTGTGCGTGCGTGCGTCCGTGTGTGTGTGTGTGTGTGTGTGTGTGTGTGTGTGTGTGTGTGTGTGTGTGTGTGTGTGTGTGTGTGTGTGTGTGTGTGTGCTAATCGCTTTTACGATGTTCATTAGTATCCTACCCTTCAATGTTGTGGACTGTTAGCCTAGCCTTGGGTCCCTACTGTCTAATATGGGATTGGCTAGTACTGTTCCAGCGCTTTATAGATGCGCCTCACCTGCCTGATAAAAGCCAATCCATCAGGTATTAATTCAAAACGCAGGTGAATTATAAACTAGGCTCATCCGAACGCTGAACATTTCCAAACGCTTAATTGCAATGTTTTCCTATCGCAAATGATCTAGCGTAGAGGGGTTCCCATTGCCAGATTAAAGACAGAACCCCCCTTTCAAACACCCCCCACCATACCAGATCACCAATAGATTAAAACTGATTGGCCATTTTAATACTGGGCGATGTAATATGGAACTACAGTTTATCAGGGTCGTTCATCAACATTACATTTCGTGTGTTTGGCTGCCGGGACGCAAAGGTAATATTACTGCTGTGGCATATACAGTCACAGGGCCACAGCCGCTCATGTGACGATATTTGACTCTGGTCTTTAATACGTACTCATGGTTTTTATATGATTACAATGGTCTTTTATATTGCTGTTACTTTTACTATTATTACTATTACCATTATTATTATTGTTATTATTATTATTATTATTATTATTATTATTATTATTATCCTTATTATTATTATTATTATTATTACTGATTTTGTTATTATTATTATTATTATTATTATTATTACTGATTTTGTTATTATTATTATTATTATACTATTTTACCAACACACATCACTAAATATTACAGCTTTTGGCCCCACCGTTAAAGAGTTACAGCCGGATATGTTACAAAAGAGACTCGGTTTTATTATATTTACCTCTCTTTATATACCTCCCGTCCTTCCTTTATTTACGTCTCTGTTATCTTCGCCATATATTTTACTGATTACATTTTAACATTTTCTTGTACATTACCCGGTTTATCTGGCCGAGCAGACCCATCAGCCACAAGCAAGCAACCACCTTCCTGTGGTAGACAGCGCATTGCCAGGGTCGGAACATGGCCCTTCCACTGCGTGAAGTGCAGGAAAAATGGAGAAGGCAGAACCCCCAAGAGTGTACGGGAGACATGTATGAGTATAAGTAGTTTCAGCCGGGACTTTGAGTACTTGGTGAATGTGGTGACCTTCCCCACCTGGCAGTACTGTGAATGGTCTGCCACCGAGCTTTGGTCAAATGTCACTCCCATGGCAGTACCTCCTGCGGCTGGGACGATGGTAATCATCTACTTACTACGTTTTTCGTGGGCTAACGGGCGCAACACCTTGACTAGGGTAAGATTGGACTACGCAGGGTAGGGGCGTTCATCTTCCCTGCGCCGAAGACGTTTTCCGCCCGCACACCACTGCGTTTCTGTAGCGGAGATAATGACGGCTGTACCTAACGCCAGCTCGAAAGGTCCCTCCCAAGCAGAATGAATTTTGATTAGTGGTTGAATGAATAAACTAAGTCAGGCGCAATCCTGATGTAGTTATTTGTGTTCTTCCTGTTGTCTAAGTAATGCAATTCAGAGTGACCCGTATATTACCATCTTCTGTCTTGTGTAGCGAGAACGGCCCCGCTTGCTAGTGTGTGCAGTGCCAATATTTTCACTGTTTCATGATATTTCTAATCAACGACGCAGTCACGTAGGAAAAAGATTACAATACAGTATGCAAATTGTTATGGGACGACCAAATGTATTGTAGACACTGTGCAGATGAATAAGCCACCCCCGCAAGACACGAAAAATAGGGTGCGCTAGATATGGCAGAGGAGGAGAGGAAGGATGCAGTACTCTTTTCGATGTGCAATATCCAGAACTTATTTAATTCTTGCTCTCTACGACGATATTTCTCAACACAGAAGTTACTTGTACTTCAAAGACTAAAAAGGGCCTTTAGTAATTCCATCACTACTAAACGTTTTTCCTAAGAATATATTTGTGTGCTAGGAGCAAGACTTGACTTTTAGAAATACGTAACATTAGCTACAGCAGAGGTGTGTGTGTGTGTGTGTGTGTGTGTGTGTGTGTGTGTGTGTGTGTGTGAGAGAGAGAGAGAGAGAGAGAGAGAGAGAGAGAGAGAGAGAGAGAGAGAGAGAGAGAGTGGAGGTGGCCTGTCCTAAGTGAAAAATGCAAATGAGGAAATGTAAGTTTGTAGTATGATGAAAATTCCCTGTGTGCCGGAATAAATGAATTACATTTTTTCCTCCAAGAAGTTTGCCAGACGCCGCATAAATACTTAAGGTAACGAGGTAATGAGGTCCCCAAAGCCGCTTATTTACCTGTCTGGAGGAAGTTCTTTGCCTTGAGAAGCTTCACCACTAGTCTCTGTTTCTCGCCCACGCCAAACTTTAAACACCTGTAGCCATATGGTACATTTAAGATTATTTTTCTCCCTTAATTCTTCACTGTGGCCTTCGTTCTGTTTATCCATACACTACGCTTTCTAATCCATCGAGCCTCGTCTTCCTCTGCCCGTCGCTTTGGATAATTTAAGTTGCTGGTGTCGGAAATACCAGGTTATCCCTACCCTCTGATCCATGTGCCCCACGTAAATACCCGACTCTTGTACTTGACTGAGTTTCATCTTGCCACACTTTTACCTGCTTCAGTTAACTCCACGTTTCTTTCACCCACACTTTTCGATCTTAAGTTTACGTACAGCCAGACACTCACACACACACACACACACACACACACACACACACACACACACACACACACACACACACACAAACAGCAGTATTCGCACCCTCTCTCCTCACTACTCCGATTTATGTAGGTACTCTACAATATCCATGAGTCCTTATCTATACCTTAATATACAGAGACTAAAAAAGATCCTAAGTGCCATTCCGTCCTCAACTGGTAATATGGAACTTATTTTACACACCCAGAGACTGAGATACACAAACGCACTTACGATCCAATTCCCTGTCGCAACTCTGGTTTTGACCTGCAGGAGGGACGAGGAGGCTATCGAATCTTCCTCCGTTCCCTGTTCTAACTCCATAAATATAGCTTAGTTAAGAGATGAAAATTACGGCAGGTCATAAATATTTTCTGCAGGAAGATTAGGGAAAAGGAGGGCAAAATCTTCCCTCGTCTAGTTCGCCCTGTAAAATGAAAACTTACGACAGGGAATCGATCATATAAATGTTGGCGTATCCCACACCAAGTTCTTTCCAGAGTTGTAAAATATCCATCTTCGCCAAGCACGTTCGTTTTTCCCCTACCCATGGTCGGGAAAACTCTAGCCTTCTATTCCACCAAACTCCGGAAAAATTAGTTAAAAATAATTCAGGGAGACTGGGAGCGTTAGGAGTCATAATTAACCTTCTCATGCTTAGGACAACTCTAGTGTTCTGTTTTAGTTATTTTCAGACGATTTCACTCAGCTGTAAATGAATCCTATAATCTTCGAGAGCGTTAGTATTGTCACTGTTAACCTTCTCACGGTAGGAACAACTCTGGTATTCTCTTCTAGCAAAAGCCCAATGAATTTATTCAGGTAGACTCTGTTTACTCTAACCTGGCCTAAAATTGCCATCTCTCCACCTTCAGTGCTGAGCAGTAACCTAACACTAGAATATGATGCAAGTCACAAAGAAGTGCTGTGAAAAGGCTATACAGCTGTAGTACTGTCTTTTTTTGTCACTGGGCTACGTTAAGGAAGCCAACTTAGGGTAAAAATAGCATAGGAGTAAGAGCAGGTGCCTGGGATTTTTTAATAGTCTGCTGGGCTTTCATTACCTGATGTAGTATGTTAGTTCATTATCTCCTCTATCAAATATTGTCTACTAAAGAAATGACCAATCTTCAATTCTTTCAGTACAATGCCTTTTCACGTATATTCTTGCCACCACTAGGCGATACTGTTCTGATTACGGGATATTATGGGTGCTTTTGATGTCATGGTGTTGCAGTGTTGTGGTGTTATGGTGTTGCAGTGTTGTGGTGTTATGGTGTTGCAGTGTTGTGGTGTTATGGTGTTGCAGTGTTGTGGTGTTATGGTGTTGCAGTGCTGTGGTTATGATGCTGCAGTGCTGTGGTGTTACGGTGTTGTAATGTTGTGGTGTTATGGCGTAATGGTGTTGTGGCGTAATGGTGTTGTGTTGCTGCTGTAAGTCGGTGTTGTGGTGTTATGCTGTAGTGTTGTGGTGTTATGTTGTAGTGTCGAGGCATTATGGTATCGTATTGTTACGGTGTTATGGCACTGTGGCATAGTGGCACTTGTGGTGTTGTGGCATTGCGGTGTAGCGGTGATTGTTGTGTTGTGATGTGGTGTTATGATGTTGCAGTTTTGTGGTATCTTGGTGTTTGTGGCGTTAATGGTAGTGCTTGCCTACGAAACCGGGTCCCACTCATGCCTCGACTGGCGAAAAACAACACCACGCAGGAGGGGCGACGCGAACGGGGCTTAACGAGACTCATCATTCCCACACTTTATTTAATCACGTAATCAAGCCGGACTTCCACCAGGCGCGTTGTTTTTAAGGGCAAGGAGCAGAGGGACAGGCAGAGGACCCCATGCAGATTTAGAAGGATGGTGAGAGCTTATCGGATTTTTATCTCCCATCGAGGGGCAAGGGGGAGAGGATAGACTGCTTTATGCCATTACGTTTAATGGCAGAGATGTGCTGAGAACGACACTAAGCAAAAATAGAAAGATATATAAATGGAAAGACAGACACAGACAAATGAGAAGATAGATAGATACGGTAGACAGATAGTACATTAAAGGGCAGATGACCAGTCGACTTTCCCTGGTACCATTATATGATCAAAATACCTCCTCACACCTCTTTGGGATTCAGATCTATGGAAAGCCGTCACTGTGAGAGGGGCGCTCAGACCACTAAACCACCAGGCACCAATCTACAGAAGCTTCCCCTAAAACATGCATCTTTTTTCCATATATTTAATATTATGGAGAATCTGAGGGAAATATCAGGGGCATAAAACATCATTTCTCTTGGTCCTAAAAATCTGAAGCTGGATATTACAGTGTGCAGATATTGCGGTGTGTGGATATTGCAGTGTGTGAATGTTGGAGTGTGTGGCTACTGCTGTGTGGATATTGAAGTGTGTGGATGTTGCAGTGTGTGCATATTGCAGTGTGTGGGTATTGTAGTGTGTGGATATTACTGTGTGAGGATATTGCACTGTGGATATTGCAGTGTGGATACAGCATTGTGGATATTGCAGTATGGTTATTGCAGTGTGTCGACAATGCACAGCCTTGACGTGCAACATTCTTGTGGATAAATGGGCTTCTTTATGCAACCGTGCAAGCGGCTGTGTGGCTTTTTTCTCTCTTCATGACCCTACTTACACAACAGACAAAGACTTGATGAAGCTCGTTGAAATCTCTCTCTCTCTCTCTCTCTCTCTCTCTCTCTCTCTCTCTCTCAACCGCTTCACTCCAATGACGTAAGCTGTATAAAATCGTCTGAAGGTAGGAGGAATAAAACAGAAATATAATTCGTCCCTGTAATGAAGAGATTAACCCCCAGGCAGAGGATGTCTTTTATAATATATTCTTGCCACTTCCAGACGATTTTATTCAGCTTCGGCACTCTCTCTCTCTCTCTCTCTCTCTCTCTCTCTCTCTCAAGGGATTACTGTAAGCTATATCTAATCCCTCCCATCGTGAAAAACTCTCCCCAGCTAAAATAATAATAATATAAAAACAGCAAGTTCAGTATATTAAAAAAAAAATAGTAACTGAACGGAAGGGCTAGGGTCCTCTCCAAAAGCTGAATAAATTGGTCTGATGTCAGCAAGAATTAGCTAATCTATCGTCTTCTATCTATCTAGGTTCAATATTTACCTTGTCTAAAACATTACAAAATATAGACAATTTTTAAGCATGCCCCTCCTCAGCTGAATAAAATCGTCTTAAGGAAGTGAAAATATAAGGAAGAAATAGACGGTAACACTGAGGGGTTTGAATACTGTGACGTCCTGTGGCTGAAAAAACATTCCATATTTTCCCTTCGCCAAATCATAATATACGAAATTGCCACTGCTTTCCTGTCCCCGGTAAAACACAGCACTTCAGGCCGGGCGCAAAAATTTAGTTCCCACTGTAAATTTGGACGCAGGAACAGTTGTCACCTCCAAATTGACTTTACGTTCAGACCAAACCTCCCTTACCCCACCCCTCCCTCCACTCCTGTCTTTGCCCCCTGCCCCCTCCTCCCTCAGCCCCCCTCTCCTAATCCCCCCTGTACCCCCTCCCTCCTTCCTTCCTTCCTTCTCTCTCCCCTTTCCATCTTTCTTTCCCTACCCCCTCTCTCTCGTCCTCCTCCCTCCCCCTTCATTCCTTCCCCCTCCCTCCCCCTACACCCCTTCCCCCTCATGCATTGTCTTCTCGACCCCTACCCCTCCTCCTCACTGCCTCCCTTCCCCTGCCTTCCCTTTCCCCTCACCTCACTTCATCTTTTATTTGACCCTTAAAAATAAATTCGTCTGGCGGAAGTATGAAGAAAATACTTAAAATGTCCCTCTAGATTAGTTATTTTCTGCCTGCAATGCCATTTACTTATTTATTTATTTATTTTTAGTTTTTCTTAAGTTTTTAACACACGATTTTATTCAGGCGATTTTGTTCACACAGGTAATTTCAATACGGAAAGAGCTGTCACCTGCAAACTGACTCAACATTCAGATCAACTTAAAACACACGATTTTGTTTCCATAGTAAATGTCAATAACTTCACCCGTCCCGTTCTGCAGGAGGTCCCATCTCAGCTGAATAAAATCGTCTGACGGGGGAAAGAAAGGAATACCAAAGACCTTATCCCATATCTACCGTTTCAAACCAATGCCGTACTTTATTCCTGCTGTCACCTGACGATTTTATTCAGTTTAGAGAAGGTTTTCGTATCATAATGGGTTTCACACGGGAGGCTTTTCTTAAGGTGAGCAAAATATCTTGGGAGTAGTAAGAATAAACTAAACTGAACATCGTAGTGGGTGGGAGAACTCCTGTCTTGTTACTTAGACACTGACGCATTTCAATAAGGCTTACATCAGACAATTTTACTGCCACAACTACTATAGCTACAGAAACAAGAGTGGATAATTCTCCCTTGTGATGCAGTCGAACAATCTCTCTCTCTCTCTCTCTCTCTCTCTCTCTCTCTCTCTCTCTCTCTCTCTCTCTTCAAACGCCTTAATCTTGGAAGAGGTCGCCACAAACGAATCGCCTCCAAGTCCCCCTGTCCTCAACCATCATCAGGCTGCCCCCTCTCCAACTCAAACCTCCTTCTCTCATAAACCTTTCCACCTCCATCCCTCCGTCTCCTCCTCGACCTCCCCCTCCCTCTTCCCACAACACCTTACTCACATAAACTCTCCTGGTCAGTCTCTCATTCTCCATTCTCTCCACCGTATTAGAATTGAAGATAAGGCTTAGAATAACGCCTGTCTACTATACGAGGTCCTTCAAAGCATCCAATTAAACTTTTCTAAGCCCAAGTCTTCCCTAAGAATAAGGCAACAGTCGAATTTACATCAAGGTCCCTAAATGTACTGCTGGGTGAACAAGGGAAAAAAAAGGAAAACAAACTTTATCCATGAGTCTGATCGGCCCAAGAATCGGACTAGGGTTCTCTCACTTGCGAGCTTTACATGCTAACCAATGCACAGCGGAGGACACAAGCAGGCAGGTGGGTCACACTGCCTACACACCTTTACCTGGAATTACTGAAGGTTCGACTAAAGAGGAACGTGGTTGAGAAGATGCTACGGAGACTTCATTTATCTTATGATGTGGTTAAGATCCTTGATAATAATTGCTCTGCTTCTCATCACATTAACCTCTGCAATCCAATGATGCAGTTTAGAGTTTATTCCTACTACTATATTACGATTATATTTAGCTTAAGAAGAGGTGCCAGGCAGTGTACGGGTTAATGAAGGCTGTATCTAACCCCTCGAATGTTAACTCTCCCAAAACTGAATATAAATGTCTAAGGGTTGCTAGAATAGGACGAAATATGCGTCCTTCACGGTAACACTATAACGAAATATGCGTCCTTCACGGTAACACTATAACGAAATATGCGTCCTTCACGGTAACACTATAACGAAATATGCGTCCTTCACGGTAACACTATAACGAAATATGCGTCCTTCACGGTAACACTATAACGAAATATGCGTCCTTTGCGGTAACACTATAACGAAATATGCGTCCTTCACGGTAACACTATAACGAAATATGCGTCCTTCACGGTAACACTATAACGAAATATGCGTCCTTTGCGGTAACACTATAACGAAATATGCGTCCTTTGCGGTAACACTATAACGAAATATGCGTCCTTAGAGGTAACACTATAACGAAATATGCGTCCTTTGCGGTAACACTATAACGAAATATGCGTCCTTAGAGGTAACACTATAACGAAATATGCGTCCTTAGAGGTAACACTATAACGAAATATGCGTCCTTAGAGGTAACACTATAACGAAATATGCGTCCTTCGAGGTAACACTATAACGAAATATGCGTCCTTCGAGGTAACACTATAACGAAATATGCGTCCTTAGAGGTAACACTATAACGAAATATGCGTCCTTAGAGGTAACACTATAACGAAATATGCGTCCTTAGAGGTAACACTATAACGAAATATGCGTCCTTAGAGGTAACACTATAACGAAATATGCGTCCTTAGAGGTAACACTATAACGAAATATGCGTCCTTAGAGGTAACACTATAACGAAATATGCGTCCTTAGAGGTATCAATATAACCCCATTACTAAAAGATTAATGAAACTCAGCCTGGAAATAGAGTTGACATCCGATCATCAGTTGAAATTAAAAATAATGAATAAATGTATTTAAAAAAATCCTCAATCTCTCTCACCCACTCTGTAAAACCCTAAAAAATGACTTATTCAGAAATTCGGCAAATTTAAGAGATTATTTCCAGTCAATTAAAAATCTTTATCTTTCTATCTGTCAATCTATCTGTCTACCTGTATATCTATCTATCTATTTATCATCCATTTATTAATTATCTGTCTATCTATCTGGCATCCTTCACTGCCCCATCAGGAGAGTAGGTGCCAGTGAGAAGGCTACTTAATTACGATCTTTAAAGGGACAGTAATTAGTCGCTCTTCCCTGAGTGGCATTATGTAACCAATAAACCTATGCTGGTTGAAAATACCCACTGAGAGATGTTAATTAATAAGCAAACCCGTCAAGGTCAGAGGTCAAGGTTAGGCCAAGGTCAGAGGTCGGTTAGGTCAAGGTAAGGTCGAGGTCAGAGGTCAAGGTCAGGGGTGAAGGTCAGAGGTCAAGATCAGGCCAAACTTTTCCAGTACACTATTAACACTGGCTTATTTCTGTAGTTGGAAGTCGTCAATATTACATAAACTCTTCACTTCCATGAGGTATCTTTTATTCTTGCTACCTCCAGACGATTTTCTTCAGCCTTTAAATAGACTTTTCGAAGTTGAGGGGTTGGACACGTCCTTCATGAACCCCCTTCACCACCAAGCGGCTCTCTCATGTTGGTAAAACTCTCTGACAACAACAAGACTAAAATATAAACAATGTACCTCACTGAAATGGAGTGTTAATGGGCATATTTAAACCCAGATATTCTTGGCTTTATATGTGACCTAAGTTATATGTTTAATTCCATCTACTCTCTCTCTCTCTCTCTCTCTCTCTCTCTCTCTCTCTCACACACACACACACACACACACACACACACACACGCAATTATCCTCACGCACATATTTACCAGTGCTGTTCTGTAGCTTATTATGCACATTATGTGTTTATTACAGCATCCATTTTCCTGCCCTGTGATTATGTAATATTATGGTGGCAAATTCTGCCATTAAAACACACACACACACACACACACACACACACACACACACACACACACACACACACACACACACACACACACAGCCCTCTTCTCTCATCCTACAGCCACTTTTCCATTCTTTTCTTCTATTATATATATATATTTTTTTTTTCATATTCCCCTTTTACTTATTTTATTTCAGACAATATTCCTGCCTATTTTCTTTGGATAAAATTCGATTATCTTTTTTCCTAATTATCTTTTTACCAAACATCTTATTTCCTCTCGTAGGGTAATTTTCTTTCGTTATCTCTGTTCTTATTTTCTCTATCTTTCTCTTATCTAAGTATCTTTCTCCCCGCCATCTTCCTTCCAACCCTCTTTCCCTCAGTCATCTTTTTCTTCTAATCACCTCTCACGTAACCATCTTTCTCCTTACAATCTTCCTTCTCTCTTTCTTCCAACAACTTTTTTCCCCAGTCATCTTTCTTCCAACCATGCTTCTTCCTGTTTCACTTTTTCCTCATTACCTTCGTCGCGATCCTCTCTCTCGCAAGCATCTTCTTCCCCAACCAAGCTTCTTTTGACCCTCTCTCTCCCCATCATCTGTCTCCCCATCGCCTCATTCCTGCTCATCTTTTTTATAACACTTCTCCTACTTACACTCTTCTCTTCACCCGCAGACGGAGGATGACGCCCCTGTCTGCTCTACGGTCGGTGCTGCTGCTGCTCCTCTCTGCTGCAGGTTAGTTATTTGAGTCCATTAGTTTAGCACCTTCAAAACGATGACTTTTTTTTTTTTAATTAGTGTGCCAAAAGAATTTATTCAGATTAACGTATATACATTCCTCGAATTGGCGGGGTTTGATACAGCCTTCATTAAACCGTTCAGTGTGCGAGAGACCTTTCTTAAACTGCGCAAGTTATTCTGAAGGGAGAAAAAATGAATCTCTGTCTATCGTCTTTCAGTCTATCTACTAAGTTGGCAAGCTAGCTATCTGTCTGCCTGTCTGTCGCAAGAAGGTTTAATACTGGATGGGGTGGCCTTAATCGAATCTCGTCCACGTCATCCCGTTCTTAGCCATCACACTGCCCTCTCTCCAACTCACACCACTCACTGATTAAAGACGGTAGCCTCAGTACTGCAATGATCGATTTTTTTTTCCTACTCAGGCTACCTACAGACGAATTTAAGATAGAAAGGTCCATTAAGGATGAGTTTTCAAAGTGTATGGGGGTTTTATATATAACTTTCAATTGCCGTTGCTATCTCCAGACGATTTTATGCAGTGTGGGAGGGATTATTTGAAGCGTCAGGAGTTCCATATAACAGCATTCACTAACTTGCTATCTCCAGACGAGTTTATCCGGCCTATGAGAGATTCTTCAGAGTATTAGGTATACTGTATAATATAGATGTCTTACCCTATTAGAACTCTCCCTAAGCAAGTAGTGTAGCAACAGCAAGAATAAAATACAAGGAGGCGTCATCGTATTGAAGGGTTTAGCATCACACATTCGAGGTAACAACATCATCTGCAGATTGAGAGCAGAATCTAACAAAGTACTAGACTTAATTAAAGGTTTTAACCTCTTTATATCAAGATGTTTTTAATATTCTCTTCTTACAATCTAAAAGCGATTTAATTGATGCTGCACTATGCGATTATTAAACTGACTTTATCAGCTTTTTAAAAATTATATCTTACCCCCTCACTGAATCCTCCAGTTCAAAAATGTCTCTCCTCAACTACGCCAAATCTGTGGTGGCAGCAAGATTACAATGAAGATAACGTGCTGGCATTGAAATTGTTATATATTGTCAGCCCCACTGTACGTCTTGCTTCAACCAACTGTCATTACCAAAATACTTACACTGAAACACAAGCACTGAAATTTCATCCTGGACAATTAACAAGTTTAGCAGGTGAGATTAATTCAAATATTGTGGTTATCTTGAACCATTTCAATCCAGTTACATATTTTACGATACGACAGTATCTCTTGGAACAGCCGGATAAGCCATTCACACCCTTAGGATCTTCTCACTCAAACTGTTTCACTTTTGAGAAATCCTACGCTGCTTCAGTTTGGGGGACGTTCTGCCGTTGCCGGCTGTCTATATGCGATGTAGCAGCCTGTAGTGATAGGATGTTACTTCCGGCATCCTCGGCAGGTCTTACGGTTCTATCGAAACCAACCAAATTCCGGCGGGTTCTGCCTCGACCACTGGACTTGGGTTGTTGGCCTGTGCTGTATTCTGGCCACTACTTTCAGGCAGGGAGTTGCCACTGGTTGTGGAGGACTCGCGGTCCTTCCAGGCTGTTTTTCAGATCAACAGTAGGGACAGTGCATTACTTTCAGCCCCATCAAGAGGTCTTCCAGTCTTTTTGAAACCTTCCAGCTACTGGCGGGTCCTACCTCGACGACTGTGTCAAGTCTTAGGTCTCTACTATGATTTCTGACCACGAGTTGTGGATAGTGGAAAAGCGGCCAGTTTAGGTGGAATGACGACCCTACCAGGCCATTTTTCACTTGTGCCATAACTCGCAAGGATACTGATTTACTCTCAGCCTCCTTGGGAGTTCTTATAATCCTTCAAGTCATATGTGGAATGATTTGACTAGCAACCAAGGAGACGCATCGTACTTCATAACTAAGGCTCGTCTAGTATTAAGCAACCACAAATTAGTTTTTAATAAGCGGGAGTGGCTCAGTTCCATTAGGTGAAGATAAATAGACTATTAACATACTGAAAAAGACACACTGGTTATATCCCTCTGACTATTCACAGCTCCTTTATGTTTAGTAGTAGTAGAAGTACTGTAGTAGTAGTAGTAGTAGTAGTAGTAGTAGTAGTAGTAGTAGTAGTAGTAGTAGTAGTAGTAGTAGTAGTAGTAGTAGTAGTAGTAGTAGTAGTAGTTGCAATCCAAGGCTCAGATGAATGGGAACCCAGTGGACTGCAGGCTAAATTTGCCCTCCTTCTGCAGTTCACCTCCTTTCGTGGGACAGGTGGGAGTCGAGGGGCATTTTTTATACACCTGGATCCGCGCGGTTTTAAAGGTGCCACTACGAGAAGGCGTCCCTCTCCAGTATTCTCTTTGTTTAGTAGTACCGTCGCGTAAATTAAAAGAAAACAGGAACAAAAAGGTTGGGGGATATTTTCTTGTGACTCAGAGGACTTCGTAGCACCTTTTCCTCGGTGATTTATTTTGTACTGTACACCGAGGATGAGGTGGAGCGACGGGACGGAGGTATGAATATTTATGAGTTGGAGGAAGAGCAGACTAATGACAAAGGAGAAGGTGACACAGAGGCGATTTGCTTGTGGCCACCCCTTCTAGGATTAAATGTGAGTGAAGTGATGCAAATTCTCTCGCTACTAGAAATATGTGAAGATAAATCAATATAGACAGAGAGACAGATAGATAGATAGATAGATAGATAGATAGACAGATGGCTAGATAGGCTGGTAGATACACATACACAGAATAAAGTATGTAAAGGTGTAATATGCAAAATAAATCGCCAATGAAAAGGTTTTGCGAAGTCTTATGCCACCAAGTATAGGGTCGTAAACTCAACCATCGGTGTGGAAAAGGTAAATGTGTGTGTGTGTGTGTGTGTGTGTGTGTGTGTGTGTGTGTGTGTGTGTGTGTGTGTGTGTGTGTGTGTGTGTGTGTGTGTGTGTGTGTGTGTGTGTGTGTGTGTGTGTGTGTGTGTGTGTGTGTGTGTGTGTGTGTGTGTGTGTGTGTGTGCGCGCGCGTGCGTGCGTGCGGAGGAAAAGTGCAGGAACCCCTAAAGGTCTTGCTAAAAAAATATGCACATTATCATAATCCCATTGCAAAAAATCTCCCTATCTTCTAAAAGCCAAGACTCCATCGTTCCTGGTGGCGGGTATAAAATGTTAAGCTTAATATATACGTTAAGGCTGAAGTCTGAAGAGGCGGGGACTACATATCGCCATCTTAAGGCTGAGTATTGCTGAGAGGGGAGGACGAGAGGGGAGGACGAGAGGAGAAAGGAAGGAAGGAAGGAAGGATGGAGAAGGGAAGGGAAGGAAGGGAGGAAGGAAGGATGGATAGATGGATGGATGGATGGATGCTTGGATGGAAGGGAGAAGAGAAGGATATGAATAAGAGAGGGAATAAGAGCGTGAGAGAAGAAGAAAGGGTATGGAAAGAAAAAAGGGACAGAAGGAAGGAAGGAAGGAAGGAAGAAATGAATGAAGGAAGGCAGGGCGTATGGAGGGAAATGAATAAGAGAGGGAGGAAGAGGGTGAAGGAAGAAGAAAGGAAAGAGGAAGAAAAGGAGGGAAGGAAGGGAATACGGAAGGAAAAGTGTAGAAGACAGGATGACGGTGAGGGAAGAAGGATGGAAATAGATGAAGACAAAGAGAGTGAAGAAGAAGGTGAGGGAGGGAGGGAGGAAAGAAGGAAGAGGGAAGGTAGGGAGTATGAAAAGAGAAAGAGAAGAAGAAAGAGGATGAGGAGGAGAGCAAGTGTGAAGAAAGCAATAACAGAGAGAGAAGGAGAGGTGAGGAGAGGATGGAAGAATTAGAGGATGGAAGGAAGGATGAAAGAATGGAAGAACGAGAGGATGGAAGGAAAGAAGAGAGGATGGAAGAATGAGAGAATGGAAGAAAGAATGGATGGAAGGGAGGAAGGCTGGAAGAATGAAAGGATGGAAGGAAGAGAGGAAGCAAGGAAGGAAGAGAGGATGGAAGAATGAGAGGATAAAAGGAAGAGAGGATGGAAGAAAGGAAGAGATGATGGAAGGAAGGGGAGGATGAAAAGAAGGGTGGATGGAAGGAAGGAAGAAAGGATGGAGCGAAGAATTGAGATCTGAAGGAAGGTAAGATTAAAGTGAAAGAGGCTGGAAGGAAAACAGGATGGAGGGAATATGAGGCAGAGAGAGAATGTAGGAAGGGAGGAAGGAAAGGAACAATAAAGAAAGGAATGAGGAAATACAGAACGGAATATAGGAAGTAAGGAGGAGGAGGGGGCAGCCAGGCAGGAAGCATGGAGAGAGAGAGAGAGAGAGAGAGAGAGAGAGAGAGAGAGAGAGAGAGAGAGAGAGAAAGAAATTGAAGAACCTGGAAATGCAAGAGGGGACAGAGGAAGGAAGGAAGGAAGGAGGAAAAGGAGGAAAGAAGGAAGAAAGGAAGGAAGGAAGGAAGGAAGGAAGGATGGATGGATGGATGGATGGATGGATGGAAGGAAGAAGGAAGGAAGGAAGGAAGGAAATGTAGCAGAGAACAGAGGAAGTAAGTAGCAACAAAGGAAGAAGGAAATGCAAGAAGGAGCAGTGGCAAGGAATGCAGGAAGGAAGAAAAGACAATGTAGGCGGGAACAAAGGAAGAAGGAAAGGGAAGTAGGAGGGACGAAGTGAATGCAGGAAGGAAGTCGGGAGGTAAAGCAGGGAGGGAAGGAGGGTAGGAAGGGAGGGAGGAAGGGAGGAATAAAAAATGAAAGAGATAATGCAGAAAGGAAGGAAGGAAGGAAAGATGGGAGAGAAGGAATGCATTTCGGAAAGGAAGGAGGAAGAGATGAATATAGGAATGAAGGAGAGAATGGTGAAACGAAGGAAAGCAGATAAGGAAGGGAGGAAGCAAGAAGGAACTGCGGGAAGGAACAAAAGAGGTAAGGACGCAAGGAAGAAGTTTAGGAAGGAAAGAACGAAGGAGAGGACGTAGGAAGGAACAAAGGCAGGAAAAGATAAATAACAGCATGATGGAAGCAAGTAAGGCAGGAAGGAAAGGAAGAAGGAAGGATGGAAGGAGGAAATGAAAGAATAGAGATAAGGAGGAAAGGATGGAGTTTAAGTGAAGGACAGAGATGAATGAACGAAGAAATAAAGACAGGGAAGAAAGAACAATAGCATGACGGAAGGAAAGAAGAAAGGCAGAAAGGAAAGACAGGAAGAAAGGAGGTAAGGAGTGAGCGAAGGAAAGAGATGCAACAAGAAAGGAATGAAGACAAGGAAGGATTAATAACGACTTGATGAAAGGAAGGAAGTAGGGCAGAGAGGGAAGGTAGGGAGGGAGGAAGGAAAGGGTAGCTAGGGAGGGAGGAAGGAAAGGGTAGCTAGGGAGGGAGGAAGGAAAGGGTAGCGAGGGAGGGAGGAAGGAAAGGGTAGCGAGGGAGGGAGGAAGGAAAGGGTAGCTAGGGAGGGAGGAAGGAAGGAGCTAGGGAGGTAGAGGGAAAGGAAAGGGTAGCTAGGGAGGGAGGGTAGCGAGGGAGGAAAGGGAAGGAAAGGGTAGCTAGGGAGGGAGGAAGGAAAGGGTAGCTAGGGAGGGAGGAAGGAAAGGGTAGCTAGGGAGGGAGGAAGGAAAGGGTAGCTAGGGAGGGAGGAAGGAAAGGGTAGCTAGGGAGGGAGGAAGGAAAGGGTAGCTAGGGAGGGAGGAAGGAAAGGGTAGCGAGGGAGGCAGGCAGCGTCAAGTGTCGCTCACAGGAACTTATGAGGCGACGGTGACGTTCATTAAGACGAGCAGCCACAGTCGGGACCTGGCGGGGGGGAAGGGGAGGGAGGGAGGCGAGGAAGGACGGAAGTGGGGGGGGGAGAGGAAGGGGACAGAAGTGGGGGGAGAGGAAAGGGACGGAAGTGGGGTCGACAGGGAAGAAAGAACAGGGACGTGAGGGGGCGGGGAAAGGGAGACAGGGAGGTGTGGGGGGCAAGGAAAGGGAGACAGGGAGGTGTGGGGGGCAAGGAAAGGGAGACAGGGAGGTGTGGGGGGCAAGGAAAGGGAGACAGGGAGGTGTGGGGGGCAAGGAAGGGGAGACAGGGAGGTGTGGGGGGCAAGGAAAGGGAGACAGGGAGGTGTGGGGGGCAAGGAAGGGTAGATAGGGAAGTGTGGGGGGCTAGGATGTGGGGCAGAGAGGTGAGAGGCAAGGATGAGTGGGGGGGGAGCAGAGACGTGAGGGGGCGAGAAATGGGAACGATGACTTGGGGGGAGGGGGTGCTGGGGAGTGGTGGGAGGCTGGCAGGGTAACAGGGAAGCCAACTGGCGGGAAACAGGGTCACACGGTCTCACACCCACCACAATATATGAAAATTGAATGAGAACATTGGCTATCCCTTGCCTGCGTTAGAGAATCTCAAGCTGAAAGTATCTGTGACAATGTTGGTGAGTCTCCCCTTGAATCAGCCAATACTGCAATGCTTAGTCTCAAGGATGCTGTATTTTCCTAAGGAGGTCTGGAAACTAGTGTGTATTTTTAGAATATTTAATGACCACCTTGACTTAAATTCCGGTTAAAAAACAAACTTGATTATGAATTTCTTTTGCTTAACTCTCTTTGAGAGAGCAGAAGTTTGTAGGATTGATCCTCTGTTTTTGATTACACACACACACACATATATATATATATATATATATATATATATATATATATATATATATATATATATATATGCACTGCGTATATTTCAATCTCTCTTACCAACAGTGGCTGTCAGAAGCGAGATGGGAGAATCTTTACCCCTGAATTAATACTTCTACTGTACTCTAAAAGGCCGGTTCACACGAGCTGAATCACGGCCGTTTTTTCGCCGATTTGCGGGGAAAAAATGCCGATTTTCGGCATTTCTCCCGGAAAGGTGTTGACAGGTACGGGGACTGCAGAGGCAGGAACGCGGCAACAGTGTTTACAAAGATGGACCACCGTACTCGTAGTAGGTGTGCAGCTCTTGCACTTTTCCAACTTCAAGATGAGCCCTCACGGCCGCGATTTAGCTCCTGTGAATAGGCCTTTACTGCCACTCAGCTTTCCGAGGGCTTCAGGGGCCGTATGCATAAATTTTCTTAAGCATAAAATCATGTACAAGACTCCTTTACCTTCAACTCATTACCTTTAACTCATACTTAAATAATCATACTTTTATATCAGATACACCCACACTGGAATGAACGTTAAAGTGAGATTAGTTGTGGTAGTAGTGTAAACAAGATGTCGTATTCGTCTTCGTTCCCACAGCTTTGCCTTGTTCGGTGCTTCCATTTAAATCGGCCCGGCTTCTTTCTCCCGATTCCGGCAAAAAAAGACCGACATGTCGGTCTCTCCATACCGGCGAAAAAAGCGGCCGGAATTTCTACCGGGAAGCGAATTCCGGCAAAAAACGGCCGCGATTTTGCTCGTGTGAACCGGCCTAACGCCTGCTGGTCTGGTGGTAGAGGTACTGGGTGGGAAAGGGTTGTCTTATAGTTATTTCCTTGACGCTGCAGTGAGTGGCTTGGTGGGTGTTCCTACTGTCCAACACATAATTCTACTGTATCATCTGTCCCTCACCTCAGTCTTGAGGAGTAAAATTATGATGATGACGATATCTTCTTTTTCCGCAGACGTGGCAGTGAGAAGCAGTGTGGCAGTGTCGCTACCCTCGTCTCAGCTGCTGTCGGGAATAAGTAAGAGGCTGGAGTTCGTGAGTGTGTCAGAGTCCCACTACGACCACACTCACCACACCCACCACCACCACGAGGATGCACCCGACCCCCACCTGGCCCCCACCAACGCAAGCAGGGAGGTGTTTCTGGGCGCTACGGCAACACTTGACTGTACCGTGTATGACCTCACTAACCAGAGTGTAAGTGTAATCTACCCCAGTTGCTCTGCCATGACGAAGATCCCAAACCCTTTTATCTGTTCTATTTATGCCACCAGGATCCGTATTCTCGTCTGGTAAGGAAGCTCCCTAACCCCTTTTCCTAAGCGATTTATTTTCCTTTTTACACCTTACTTTCCTCTCCTGTGTTACATAAATCCTTCCAATATTACCATACTCACCATAAATAACATACAGATTAGTATTAGCTTGTCGTCTCCAAAAATAAATCGCCAAGGAAGAAGTGCTACGGAGCTTCCTGAACCGATGAGAAGACGAACCCGGGACACACCGCAGCCCCATCAGCTCAACGAGGGAGGTGTTATTCGGAGCTACCGTAAGTCCCTGACCCCTGGCAGCTCAGGTCAGGGCAGAAGCAATGCAGTGCGGGGGTAGGCTATCTCTGTTTACTACCATCCTATCTCTCTCTCTCTCTCTCTCTCTCTCTCTCTCTCTCACACACACACACACACACACACACACACACACACACACAGTTACAAGTCGTGTCATGGGCGTTCGCAGCTGTTATCATTTTTTCCACACACACACACACACACACACACACACACACAGTTGTCTCTCTCTCTCTCTCTCTCTCTCTCTCTCTCTCTCTCTCTCTCTCTCTCTCTCTCTCGCCGGTGTCACGACTGATACTCACAGACGGATTAATTTTGTACCAAGGTCGTATCCCAATTTCCTGAGAGAGAGAGAGAGAGAGAGAGAGAGAGAGAGAGAGAGAGAGAGGCGAGGGAAGTATTCATGAAGGATCTTAACCGATATTTACCATGAGGGGATCAGCAGCAGAGGAATATTCTTGCCAGTATTTTCCTTTGTCGTATTTTAAGCGATGGTGAAGATTTGGCGCGTGTGATAGAGCCCGTTTATAAATCTTTATCTATTTTGCATCTATCTATATTTGCATCTATGTATTTTTGCAACTATTTATATTTGCATCTATCTATATTTGCATCTATTTATTTTTGCATCTATCTATATAACGGTATGATTTATATGGAGAGAGAAATAATCCCTTACTGAGAGCCGGCAGAAATTGTTAAAGAAATAAAGACAGAGAGAAAGAAAGACACAAAGACAGAAGAAAGAAAAAAAGAAAGAAAGAACTGACCAAAAGGAAGTCAAATTCTACAAAGTTAAATTCTGTAAAGTCAAATTCTATACAGCCAAAACCTACAAAGCTAAATTCTATCAAGTCAATTTATACACAGCCAAATTCTACACAGCCAAATTCTACACAGCCAAATTCTACACAGCCAAATTCTATACAGCCAAATTCTATACAGCCAAATTCTACACAGCCAAATTCTACACAGCCAAATTCTACACAGCCAAATTCTATACAGCCAAATTCTACACAGCCAAATTCTATACAGCCAAATTCTATACAGCCAAATTCTATACAGCCAAATTCTATACAGCCAAATTCTATACAGCCAAATCCATAAAAGCTAAATTCTATACAGCCAAATTCAATAAAGCTAGCTACTATAAAGTCAAATTCAAGTCCCGATAATTCCAACATGCTGGGACACATTGCATTTACAAGAGTGGGGGAGAGAGACAGTGGTAAGAAGGGCCTGGGGTGTGAGACAGGGTAAGGTGCGTGTGTAGGCGTGTGTGTAGTGAAGAAGACGGGAGGGATGCGTGTGTAGGTGTGTGTAGGGAAGGAGAGGGGAAGCGATGTGTGTGTAGTGAAGAAGAGGGGAATGGGTGCATGTGTAGGTGTGTGTAAAGAGGGGAAGGGGTGCGAGTATGTGTGTGTAGCGAGGGGAAGGGGTGAGTGTGTAGGTGTGTTGTGAAGGAGAGGGGAAGGGGTGAGTGTGTAGGTGTGTTGTGAAGGAGAGGGGAAGGGATGTGTGTGTAGTGAAGAAGAGGGGAAAGGGTGCGTGTGTTGGTGTGTGTAGTGAGGGGAAGGGGTGAGTGTGTAGGTGTGTTGTGAAGGAGAGGGGAAGGGGTGCGTGTGTAGGTGTATGTAGGGAAGGAGAGGGGAAGGGATGTGTGTGTAGTGAAGAAGAGGGGAAAGGGTGCGTGTGTTGGTGTGTGTAGTGAAGGAGAGGGGAAGGGGTGGGTTTGTAGGTGTGTGTGTGTGTGTGTGTGTGTGTGTGTGTGTGTGTGTGTGTGTGTGTGTAGTGAGGGGAAGGAGTGCGTGTGTAGGTGTGTGTGTGTGTGTAGTGAAGGGGAGGGGAAGGTGTGTGTGTGTAGTGAAGGAGAGGGGAAGGTGTGTGTAGTGAGGAGAAGGGGTGAGTGTGTAGCTGTGTGTAGAGAAGGAGAGGGGAATGGAATGCAGGAGGAGATGAGAGTTGTAATGGAAGCAGCAGGGACCAGAAGGAGGGCATATAGGAAGCGATTAGATGACAGAGAGGTGAGGTGGCGTGAATGGAGGGTGAGAGAATTACTATGTTCACTTTAATTATACTCTCTTTTAAATATAACTTGGCCTAAAATTGCCATCTCTCTATCTTTAGTGAGAAGTAATAACAATAGTCAAACAGCAGAATACTAGTCACGAAGAAGTGCTGCTAATCACAAAGAAGTGCTGTGGGGAGGATACAGAAGCGACTGTCTTCTACAACTACTTCTACAAACACAACACAGCCTAAAAAGTCATCTCCCAATCTTCACTGCCGAATTCTAGTGATGGATAAACAGTAGAATATGATGTTAGTCACGAAGAAGTGCTGTTGAGAGGTGAAAAAATACGTTAGCAGGATCTAAAGCTGTCCCAACCGTGTGAAAGTTAATGGCACTAGTTATGTATTTTCTTTTTTCTGGAATGGACAACTTTTTACGCGCTTTCAAAATTTCGTTCTTTCCATTTATTATTCTGACATTACCTTATATTTATTTATTTATGTATGTATTTATTTATTTATTGCGTATTATTAACATTCAGGGCAGTGAAATGGCGGGGGACAGGGCGACATGGAGGCGATTTGTTTGTGGCCACCCCTTACGGGATTAAGGCGCCTGGCAATAGATAGATAGATTACCATTCGGGCTCCTATGACTCACGCAGCTGACTAAAATGATTTGGCGCTGGATGAAATATAATGCTAATTTTTGAAGCAAATTTGATGGATGAAATATAATGCTAAAAAATGAGCAAGTATGAGAGACTTAATGGTAAAAGTTAACACTCTCAGGTAACTATGACTCGCTGTCAACTGAGCATTATTGTCCAGCGTTATATGGAACCAAGGGAGAAGCGACTACGATGAATTAATTACTGAGGAGGGCAGACAAGGAACGATAAAATAGCAAGGGGGAGTGAAGACGAGTTAGGAAAGAATGGCCGCCGCCGAGGGAAAACAGGAAGAGGAATGACTAAACAGCAAGGGAAGTGAGGAGAAAGGAAGAGGAATGATTAGACAGCAAGGGAGGTGAGGAGACAGGAAGAGGAATGATTAGACGGCAAGGGAGGTGAGGAGACAGGAAGAGGAATGATTAGACGGCAAGGGAGGTGAGGAGACAGGAAGAGGAATGATTAGACGGCAAGGGAGGTGAGGAGACAGGAAGAGGAATGATTAGACGGCAAGGGAGGTGAGGAGACAGGAAGAGGAATGATTAGACGGCAAGGGAGGTGAGGAGACAGGAAGAGGAATGATTAGACGGCAAGGGTAGTGAGGAGACAGGAAGAGGAATGATTAGACGGCAAGGGAGGTGAGGAGACAGGAAGAGGAATGATTAGACGGCAAGGGTAGTGAGGAGACAGGAAGAGGAATGATTAGACGGCAAGGGTAGTGAGGAGACAAGAAGGTACCGAAAGACTGAAGGGTGAGAAACGCAGCATATACAGACAGATAAATAGACAGACTGACAGACAGCTAGATAGACACATAAGGATAGATATTAACTCTCGGGCTCCTGTTACTTCCCCTCAGTTAGATACACACTCGTCACTAGGGAAGATGGGGGAATGAAAGTATTAAAACTGCGAGGAGAAAAACATATAAGTACGAGAAATATTTAGGGGACAAAGACGGACAAAATATTACTTGGTACTTAAAACACCCTCTTTAATAATGCTAAGTGGTATCTCATACTTATATAGAGCCTTCACCCGCTGACACCTCAGAAAGCCAGGCCAGACGACAAATGCTGCGGAAGTTAATGTTAAGAGTGTCAGGCAGTTCTCCATGAACCCTCTTGTGGGCGCCCGAGGGAAAGGTGGCCAGTGTTGGGAATAATTCTAATATCTTCAGTTCGGCAACGTAATTCTTCTTCCTACTTTGTTATTATTTATTTATATGAGACGCGGTGTGAATGGTGAAAGGGTTGAAGTCACAATGCCGCTTAAAAGCCCTAAGCGTTGGAGTGGATGAAAAAATTGGGATGGAAGGAGATCAGTGGGTGTGGTGGGCGTACAGGAGTGGGTGGGGTGGGCGAAGAGTGGGTCGGGAGTGTAGAGAGCAGTGGGAGGGGTGGGTGGAGTGGAGGAGGTTCGCTGGAGTTTACTGCTCACAGACTGCAACTAAGGGGCGAGTGAGGCTGGTCAACCTCGCCTTAAATGTCTAGAGTGAGCAGCCTATCCCCGGGTCCCTATGGTCTTGATGGAGACAAAAAGAAAAAAAAAAATTAGAAGATGGATGGATGGATGGATGGATGGATGGATGGATGAATGAAGAGACATGGGCAAAGCAAGTGTGCGTGGTGAAGACATAAATCAACCCTATCTCCCCTAACAAGAGGAAAACAGCAAGAAAAGAAGAGCAAAACAGGAAGGAAGGAAGAGGAAGGAAAGCAGAGGAAAACAGCAGGGAAAGCAGAGGAAAACAGCAGGGAAAGCAGAGGAAAACAGCAGGGAAAGCAGAGGAAAACAGCAGGGAAAGCAGAGGAAAACAGCAGGGAAAGCAGAGGAAAACAGCAGGGAAAGCAGAGGAAAACAGCAGGGAAAGCAGAGGAAAACAGCAGGGAAAGCAGAGGAAAACAGCAGGGAAAGCAGAGGAAAACAGCATGTAAAAAGGAGAAAAGGGTCAAGAACAACGACGAAAGACAGCCAGGAAAATGGCAAAGAAAAAACACGACAAAAATAACAATAAACTTCAGCAACAAGGGAATAAAAACTCACTACTTCCATATACCTGGCCATCAAGCGACGCAGGTAAAATGGGTCGTTGTGGCGAAGGGGTTAATTTAAAAAAGGATAATTACTGCACAGGATGATGTACAAAATTAGGCGGATATGACACCAATTAACCTGGGAAATAAGGTAACATTCTAATTAGCTATGGCTATTCCGTAACACCTGTATATTGGCGACTTATTTTGGACACTACACCTCAGTATCTTCGAGTATAAGGCGATATTCTAATTCGTTTTGGAGATTCCGTAAAACCTTTCTCATAGCGATTCATTCCGCACGTTATATCTAAGTATCTTGTGTGTTACTGATATAAACATTGTCCATATTTAAACGGTGTAAATATTATACTGGAGAAAGGTAATATGTAATAAGAATAAATCGGTCAGGAAGATGCACTACGAAGTCTCCCATGTCACCTACATTACGTGCCATCAGATCATACTGAAGACTCCTGTAATGGTTTTTCTTAGTAAAATAAATCTGGGTTAAGACAGAGCAATGATCAAAGGTTTGTGAATCAGGGGAATTCTAAACTCTTCTTTCTTTTATCATCATCATCATCATCATCATCTTCACCATCACCATCATCATCACCATCATCATCATCACCATCATCATCATCATCATCGTTATCATCATCATCATCATCATCATCCGGACCTCCTTTCCCACCCTAAGGAAGGGTAATAATAATAATAATAATAATAATAATAATAATAATAATAAAAATACTGCTACTACTACTGCGACAAATAACAATACTTATCATCATCATCATCATCATCATCATCATCATCATCACTTGCTTTACGACACACTTGTTGTTCAGTAACCACAGT
>NW_027643524.1:87500-90000 GCF_032717465.1 Coenobita brevimanus
CACACACACATACACACACACATACACACACACACACACATACACACACACACACACACACACACACATACACACACACACACACACACACACACACATACACACACACACACACACACACACACACACACACATACACACACACACATACACACACACACACACACACACACACACATACACACACACACATACACACACACACACACACATACACACACACACACACACACACACACACACATACACACACACACACACACACACACACATACACACACACACACACACACACATACACACACACACACACACACACACACACACACACATACACACACACACACACACACACACACACACACACCTAATCCCTGAGTTCATTCCTGGTCGTTTAATGTTCCTGCTAATCTATAATCTAATAAAGGTATAGATAGATAGAAAGGTAGATAGATAGATATAAATAGATAGATACAGACAATGGCTACTACTACTACTACTACTATACTGCTACTACTTCTATGACAACAACAGCTACTACTACAACTACTACTATTACTACTACTACAACTATTACTATTTCTACTACTACTACTACTGCTACTACTTCTACTACTACTACACACACACACACACACACACACACACACACACACACACACACACACGTTACTTACAAAATCACACCGCTGTGTCACGTTAGTAGTTTTAAAATAATCCGTAACACTTTTTTCATAGCGACTCATTCTGCATATATTACCTTGATATCCCGTTTTCTATTACTGCTGAAAACTATATGGGTGACCTAAATAAAAAAGCTTGTAGGTGTAATATGCAAAATAAATCGCTATGGAGAAGGTGTTAAGAAGCTCCTATTACATCTACAGCACGGCACAAAAAACCTGCGAAATTCTCTCTCTCTCTCTCTCTCTCTCTCTAATATGATGGTAGTCACGAAGAAGTGCTGTGGAAAGTTGAACAGCCTTAATAATTTCTCTCTCTCTCTCTCTCTCTCTCTCTCTCTCTCTCTCTCTAATATGATGGTAGTCACGAAGAAGTGCCGTGGAAAGTTGTACAGCTTTAGTAATTCTCTCTCTCTCTCTCTCTCTCTCTCTCTCTCTCTCCTTACCTTGCACTAGTTCCCTGGTCACATCGCTCCCCTCGCTGTCTCTCTCCAATAGCACTTCACTAAAACACTTCCTTCGTCTTCCAATATTCCTCTTCTCTTCACAGGCGGAAAAACACAGAAAAAAACACGGCCAAACACCCAGCCGCTGCCACTACAAGTGCCACAGATCTGGGTTGACTGATAATATTCCTTTTCGTCTCCACACACGCGCTAAAACACAGAAAAACACACGAGAAAAACTCTTGTAATATTTCTGTTCCCTTTACAAGCACAAAAAACACGGAAAAACACACAGACACTCCCCCTGCAAGTCACACAGATCTGGGTTCGACTGTTACATACTCCTTTTCGTCTCTACACGCCGGCAAAATAATAATAACAATAATAATAATAATAATAATAAAACACGAGCGTTCATCAATCACCCTCCCTCCACAAGATAGCAACTCATACTGCCCCAAACAGCAGCTCATAGCCAGCGTCTCTCTCCCGGTGAGTTTCCAATCAGTATTTTCAAATTTTTAAATAAAGCATAAGAAAAACAATAGCGGGGCCTTTCCTGTTTCTCAATATACAAAATTTTATCATCTTTTCTTTCTATATAAATTTTGTCTTGAAAAAAATGGGGTTAGTTTTGGAAAATGGGTTTAAAATTAATTGATGGTAACTGAGTACATATTTCACGGCGTCATAATACTACCCCCCCTCATAGCAATCCCGCCAAATCTCGTACTTAATGAGGCCTAAATACACCTCCTAATTACACCTATAGTGCTAATTGGGGCTTAATTATATCTTCTGATTAATTAGTTCACTTGAGAATAATGAAAGAAAGATACAGGATTTGAATTAAATATATTAGAGAGTTTGAATTATTTATACGCAACCTCGACCAGGCATCCAGATTTCACGAGTCTTTCCCCACCCCCAACAAGCCTCCTACTTCCCTCCACCCCTCCCTCTCCTTCTCTCCACCTCCTTACCTTCCCTCCTCCCCCTCCCTCCATACCTTCCCTCCTCCCCCTTCCCTCCCTTCCTCCTCCTCCCAATTTCTACACAGTAACCGATCTTATGATACGGACGATTTAAATGTTCAGATATTTAAACAGAAAACCGTTTACAATAATTTAACACCCAACGGAAGAATGGTTTGAATTTTGATTTGCTTTCGTCGACATATTTCTCTCTCTCTCTCTCTCTCTCTCTCTCTCTCTCTCTCTCTCTCTCTCTCTCTCTCTCTCCTTTGTCTTTCAGTTTTAGCATACAAAATAGATTCTCTCTCTCTCTCTCTCTCTCTCTCTCTCTCTCTCTCTCTCTCTCCACACACAGCCTTGTCCACCAACTCAAGTCCCTAACGCCTTTTCCTAAGCG
>NW_027643524.1:102500-153283 GCF_032717465.1 Coenobita brevimanus
TCTTTCTTCTTTCTCTCGCATTTCTTTTTTCTTGAATGAAGTACAAACTCTAGAATGAATGAATTTAAAGGTCTGCAACGTAAACAATGCCGTAACGGGTAAATTTAAAAACAATTATGAATGAACATAACGTAAACAGAGGGTGAGAAAACATGAATGACAACAAAACCTCTATTTGTAGCCTAAATCGTTTCAAACTCACATTTAACTCATCTCAGAAGCGTTTATGTATGTCTTACCACATCATTACACACTGTAGAAGCATTAATGTAAAGTAATAAGGCGGAAATATGTTAAAATAAGCACTTTGAGAACGTGTGTTTTGAATGGACCGCACACCAATTCGTATTGCCATATGGTTATATTTGTATGCATGTTGATTCGCAAAAAGCTAGTATTTTTGAACATCTGGACAAAAAAAGACATATTAGCGTTGTTGGGCATTATGTTATAGAAGAACTAGTATGAACTCCTCTCTCAGTATATTTGAATAGCACCGAAATTTCAAAATAATAATATTACTAGAAATGTCCGGTAACTTCTCGGGCTCGCTAACATCTCTGGGCTAAGCCGAGTTGATTATTTTTTAGCCAATTTTTTTAAAGATATAGTGGTGTGATATTGCACAAAACCCTTAAGCCGTTGCGGACAATAATTGTTGGCTATATTTTATATGCTATAAGAGATATATAACTGCCTTTCTCGTTGAAGAAATAATAGCACAGATTTATTTTCCTGTCGACCTCTTGCATGTTACTGGTGCTGCTCTGCGACAAAACTTCTTTAGACTAATATATCTTTAAAACATTTTTTTACATATATATGTGATTGACAAGGCATAAAATCTTAGTACAGTGAGGACTCTGACTGGTTGTAGAATTTATATTAGGAAGTTTGTGAATTTGCTATGTTAGTTTGCAAATAATTGGGCGAATTTCTTCTGTTTGCTGTATTTAGCATGTTTTCTATTTATCATATGATTCTCCCACGAACCCGGAACCTCAGTTTGCCTCCCTAACGCCGGGAGGGAGGGTGTATTACCGGTGTGGGACGTTGTTGAGCCAGGGACGGTACCTACCAGCCTCATAATAAGTAGCAGAGGCTTTGCAACACCTCTTCCATAAGAATTTAGTCTCTTCATTAATCCTGAATAAAATCTTGTCTGTTTCTGATCCAAATAGAAGCTATAGGCCTTAACGTTTGTATTTTTCTTTAGGGTATGTGTCTGTTTAGTGCCTCGTGCGGCGATGACAGGCAGGCAATGTGATGGAGGTGACATTGTAAGGTGCTGCCCTCACGCGGCGATGACAGGCAGGCAATGTGATGGAGGTGACATTGTAAGGTGCTGCCCTCACGCGGCGATGACAGGCAGGCAATGTGATGGAGGTGACATTGTAAGGTGCTGCCCTCACGCGGCGATGACAGGCAGGCAATGTGATGGAGGTGACATTGTAAGGTGCTGCCCTCACGCGGCGATGACAGGCAGGCAATGTGATGGAGGTGACATTGTAAGGTGCTGCCCTCACGCGGCGATGACGATTGATCATTGGACGATGCGATGCGTTGACAGACACTCAGTCGCTTCTCTACCGCGGGGGTGTTGGGGGTAGACGATGTTTGCCAGCGGGGAGGTTGATTGATTTGAAGGGCAGAGAAGGGAATGAACTACGACAGGAAAGGGTACGAGAGAGGGATGGAGGAGGAAGAGAGGTAATAAAGAGAGAAGTGGAAAGAGGAGGAAGTCGGGAGAGGACCAATGACAGAGAGACGGGGGGGGGGGATTGGAGTTTTTTTTTCTTTATTTTATTAGGGATGAATTACAAACACCTTAAAACAGATCAACCATATTTAGCCACACACACACACACACACACACACACACACACACACACACAAACAAAGTTAAATGGTCGAAGCAAAAAGGAAAAAAAAAAAACGGCAACGAATATCTATGGCGTGAAATTGCAACTGACCGCTGTCCTTTCCTCCCTACCACCCCCACTGTACTGTTTGTTTACATCTGACGGTCTATCTGTTCATCTATCTATCTATTGCCAGAAGCCTTAATTCCCTAAGAGGTGGCCACAAACAAATCGCCTCCATGTCGCCCTGTCCCCCGCCATTTCATTGCCCTGGTCCCAGCTCACACACCCCTCTCTCATATACCTCTCCACTCCATCCCTCCATTTCATCCTTGGCCTCCCCCTCCCTCTGGCTGCCCCATCTACCACCACAGTCACTGCCACAGCTACCTTCATTCCTTACTACCCCTACCAAAACCACCACTACCACTACCTTTGCCTACCACAACTACCAAAAGCACCACCACCACCACCACCACCACCAGCACAAGCCTAAACACCCGGGTAATTCAAACGTGTCCCAGCCGCGGGTCCACATCATTAGCCAACAGCAAAAATCAGAGAGAGAGAGAGAGAGGGAGTTAGTGGCCAACTCTATTCCTGGCCGCCTGGTGAAGGAGCGAGGACCTGACTGTTGTTGTTGTTGTTGTTGTTTATAGATTATCTCCGCCAATAGAGGAGACCGAGACTTGATTATGGCCTGGTCGGTGTGTGTGGTTGGACAGGAGGTAGTAAGAAGAGGGAAAATAGAAAGATTAGAATAGGAGTATTAAAGGGGTGAGCGTTATTTAGGTGCAGCATCTACGACACACTGAGGTGGTTTGGCCATGTGGAGAGGATGGAGAGTGAGAGACTGACGAGGAGAGTGTATGTGAGTGAGGTGGAGGGGGAGAGAGGGAGGGGGAGGCCAAAGATGAGATGAAGGGATGGAGTGGAGAGGTATATGAGAGAGGGGGGTGTGAGTTGGGAGCAGGACAGTGAAATGGCGGGGAACAGGGCGACGTGGAGGCGATTTGTTTGTGGCCACTCCGTATGGGATGAAGGCGTCTGGCAATAGATAGACAGCTGTAAGACGTGACGAGGGGGGGGGGCGGAGGGTTCAGTGGGTGGGATGTGTGGGTTGGGGTAGATTCTGCCGCTCTGAGTAGTTCGGTTGCAGGGCATTTTAGTAGATAATGTAGTAGGGGAAAAGGAGAGTTTGCGTTGCAGTGTTTGCAGTTGTGGTTTTGTTCGTCGATTATATTGGGAAGGGGGCGATGTTCTAGCCGTAACCTTCGCAGCAGTGAATGAGTGTAGTTGTTTTCTTGTCTGGGATATGCTTGGTTGAAGGCTGATGCTTTGTTTAATATTTTCTTTTTGATTTGTGAGACACACACACCTGCACATTGCTACACTTCCACACAGCCACACCTCACAAAGTCTCCAAAGTCACTTGCAGTAGAATATGATACACAAGACCCTGGTTGTGTTACCATTACTAACCCAATTAATGCTAGATCACAGTTTTTTATTTTATTCTTACTATCTCAAGACGATTTTATTTAACCTACGAAAGATCTGTGGCAGTGAAGGTTAACTAAGATATTATTCCTTTCGCAGGGGTGACGAACGGCCAGTAACAGGAGCAGCCAACAGAGAGCTATGTGGCATTTCTTTACTGCAGTGTGTCACCATATCCCGCCCCACACCACCACACATCCCCGCCAGTCCCTCTCTACTCACCAGTCTTCAAAACGACATAAATTCATCTTTTGCAAAGCCACGAAGTGTAGATGTTGATACATATAAGCGTGAAATACAGGAATGTTTGAGTTTCTTTCCTAACCTGATTATGTCTTCAGATAAATAACTGTTATCTTGTGTGATTACCCTCTTTTTATATTAACAGCCTTAAACATTAGCCGTAAATAACAAGTCTAATTAGATAAGCATCCTGTGAAAATGCTCTGAGTACATAATGGGTTAATTAAGGACGCCAGAATTTAAGAACAAACCAAAGGAAAACCCGTGAACTCAGGCATGACCAAAAGCACCCCACATGGCCTCCCTAGCATTGGAGTACTGGATATGTTGGTACTCCACTATCTGTGTTAGTCATGGAGGCTCAGTAGTACCCTTAAGACAAGTTACTATATGAAAATCTGGTTGGAAAACTTTGAAAGCTTAGAAGTGCATTGACACCGAGAGCTGAGATAATGCTCAAAATGTCGTTTATTGAATTAAAAGAAACCGATCAAGCCAGTCACTGCTCACATGTCATAACTCTACCGGACATTTCTAGCCTGAAGATTCCATACTATTCGTCAATGAAGGCTGGAATGCTGATCTCTCAAACTTTTACTACTACTACTAACACTACTACTACGACTACTATTAACAGTAAACTCCCAGCCCAAAGGCAGTCAAGATGGAGAGTTCCCAGCCCCTACATCACTTCAAAATCTCTTTACCTAAAATCTCGTGGCCAGTGAAGTGCAATATTTTCGCACAATAGGACAAAATCAGTTCACGTTTGAGCACACTGTACGTAGAATGAATAAAATGTTAGTTTATGGAATACAGGAGTCTGCCACAACTCTCCATTTGGGGAAAAGAATGGTTAAAGGAAAAAACGTAGACAGAGGCGAATGGGAGAAGGCTGTGGTATTAGACTAATGGGGGTACTGTTGATATTTTCACTGCCTTTTTTTCTCATATACAGAGTGAAACTAAAGCTTTATTAATCCTCAGATACGCACATCATTGTTAACTGACGTGATCTGGTACGAGTATGGCTGAAAACAAAATATGTAATCAGAAAAGCGACCAGAAAAAAAGAAATCGTTTTTTCTGCTACTAGTGGTTGTTATTACAGTCAACCGAGAAAGCCCGATGAAGCTATGTGTTTGGCCAGGTTTATATATCTATCAGTCTGCCTCCCTACCTGTCTACCTGCCTGCCTGTCTGCCTTTTCTGCCTCCCTGACTGCCTGCCTGTCTGTTAGCAAGATTATAAGGAAAAGTCAGCAGATTATCTTATTTCTTTATTTAGATTTTGAGTTTACCATTCTAAACAAACCCTTACGAACTCGGGAACGTTGTCGCTGGAATCCAAGCAGGAAGAGTCAGCGGACAGTGACTAATTGTTCGCAGTTACCCATCCATTTTACTGCTTTCTCTGAATAGGAAGCCCACCCCGACTTAATCTGTTGCGTCACAAAAGGTGCGCGGGGAAGTCAAGCGAGCAGATCATCTCTGTCATTAGACTTTGAGTTAGGTTAGGATGAAGTAATTTTTTTTTTTATAGCATTCAGTAAAAGGTCAGGGGTACAAGACAAGGATAAAGGTTCAGTCAGCCGTCATGTCCGAGCGAGAGGCTCATCAATTTCGAAGCATTGTGATGAGCAAGTAATAAACAGTAGCTCAGAGATAGACTCCGTGGAGAGAGTGCATCAGTACATCACGTCTACACGATTATTTGATTTTCTGTTACAATACTCTAGAATCACAGGTGTTTATTGATAAAGTGGACTGGCGTTTGAATCGACTGTGAGGCACGAGTGTTGTTGGCGTCACTTCATAAGCTGGTGGATAGATTTTGCTGGATTTTCTCGCCATTGTCCTCCTGCCTGTGATCTCGCCTTGTTCCCGCTGCACCCTCCAAAGGTATGCTGTTTGGCTTTTTCTATACTCGCGGCTCACGACCCTGAGGTTGTCATTATCGTACCCTGGCAACTTACCATTCAAAAGCGCGACCGATTTCGTATCATATTATGCACGAATCAATATAATAAGGATGAATATATTATACACGAATATTATTATACACGAACATATTATACACGAATCACATGCGTCTCATATAATATCAACCTCAGAGGCGTGCGCCACGACTATAATTCTGTACTCGTTTTACTCTAACTTGGCTCAAATTTTCCATCCCTCCAACCTGAATGCTGAGTTGTAGCAATAGATTAATGCTAGAAAACATAAGTCACAAAAAAGTGGTATGGAAAGGAAGCCGTAGCGTTGTCCGTCTCTTCCAATGATCCATGTGAAGTAAGCTGCAAAAGGACGAAAATTTGGGCCACTTAACAATGAAAAAATAATATACTACGTGTTACAATGATAATCTAGGACGTTGTGGACAGTTGAGAAGTTTGCGGTTTGCAATAGAGGGACAGGAAGACAGAGAGACAGACAGGCAGAAGACAGACAGATACAAGGCAAGGAGACACAAAGGGGAGACGAAGCGTGACATTATTATTAGTGTAGATGACTACAGAGCACATTGCATTATAGTGCCCTAAACTTTAATAGCACGTGTCTTATGTATAACTAAAGTCGTTTGACGAGTAGTGAACTAACAGACAGACAGAAACACACACACACACACACACACACACACACACACACACACACACACTCTAATGGAACATATTGGTTGGGAAATGTGTTTATGTAACTTTGGTGTGGGACGTTGCCATCGGAACACGCAGGCACCTCCTGCCAGACAAGCAAAGATTTTCTTAACGAAATATATTTGCATAAAGCTGGTTAATATCCTTTTGTACACACACACACACACACACACACACACACAAATACTCTCTAATGGATCATGTTGGTTGGGAAATGTGTTTATGTAACTTTGGCGTGGGAGGTTGCCATGGTAACATACAGGCACCTCACAATAGTCATGCAAAGATTTTCTTAACGATATATTTTTGCATAAAGCTGGTTAATATCCTTTTGCACACACACACACACACACACACACACACACACACACACACACACACACACACACACATTTACTAATATGCATACCCAAACCACCATTCACACAGGCTCGATATGAACTCGGCCATCCTTCCACACGCAGTATGCCTCCCTGTCGCACACACAGGATCTCCTCCGTACACAGACAACTCAACACACACACACACACACACACACACACACACACACACACACACACACACACACACACACACACACACACACACACACACACACACACACACACAAATACACGCACACACAGGCACACGTTCACAAACACAGACACAGATACAAAGACAACCTAACACAGAACCACACCAGCATCCCACCATACCTGCAGACACACAGCCACAGGTCTGCACGGCCTCGCCTCCAAGGACACACGCCAACCCTGCACACAAACACCCACTCCGCTACATATCCAAACCTCCACACGTAGCCCTGCCTCCACCTACCTAACCCCAACCTCACCTCCACACACGTAGTTCCACCTCGGCGTAAGTAGCCCCACCTTCACTCATTCGTAAACTATGACATCTTGACAAATGTCGATTCATCTATATATACATATACATAACCCGACACAAAAAGCTTTTTTTTTTCAATATACATAGCCATACCTTCTTATATACAGAGCTATCCCTGGACACATAAGGCCACACCGTCCCACACAGTACTGCTCTTACACACATGCAGATCCACCTTAGACAAAGGTGTCGTGCTCCCCTTACTTGCTTTACTCTTTGTCTATTCTTCTCCTATGGAAGACTAAGTTCCGTTACGTTAAGTCCAAATCAGGTTAGTCAGATTTAATCAAGTTTCATTAGTTAGCGCTGGATAGGTACAAGTGGGGAGCCAGACATAACAACACATCAAGTAATCACAAGTCCATTTAAGGCCGGCGCTACGTGGGAGCGTCTCGTTCCTTATTAAGAGGAAAGGATTCTAGGGTTACTCAAAACTAGTTTTCTTTTCTCCGTTTATCTACAAACTATGTACAATTTTTACACTAAGTCAAAAGCAACAACTTATTTGGTTCACTCCACGAACTCAAAGTTACGCAAGTGCTTTATGGTCTTACGCTACAACAAAACTATTAAATCATGCCACCTTACATGATAATCAACAATACAACTAAGTCCCATTAAACAAGTAACAATTCACGAGTATTGTTTACGTAACACTTGAAATGTCAGTACGATTATTACTCGTCAACTGAAGATAATACTCTCCTTTACTGAAATAAAACCAAGAGTATTATTGTTAAATACAAGGTAATACTAAAGGTAATATTCTCCTACACTTAGACTAATACTAAGGATAATACTCTAGCATACCATCATCTCACCGTAGCATTGTCACTACTAGAACATTAATCACTGTAACATTTTATTCTAGTATCACTTCACCTCAAGTTACTTCAATATATTTATGCAGAATTAATACCACTCTTTAACACAGTTATCTGCCCTACTCAATACTTCTCCTTAATAAAGACACTTAACCCTTATGTAATCTTTGTTCTTTTCATCATTGAGCAAATAAGTTAATTTAACAATCATACAAATTATCTGGCCCGTCCTGTTATACCCTACCACGGCTCTACAGTATACTCTCAATATATTTCACAGTGTATTTCACTTTCCTCTCCTTTCTCTCTTTCCTACCTTCAGTTCCACTTTCCTCTATGTTCTCTAACAAGAATATCTACTCACTGATACCGTAGAGTACCAAGACATCACCAGTCTCATCGTCGTGGTAGGGTGCTCAGGCGGGCCTCCTAGCTAAGATCTTCCCTAAGTTCTTCTAGACTCTTTGCCCTCTCTGCTTCGACTGACTTCCAACCTTCTGCTTCTCCCTCAGGAAAAGTACAGGGGCCGGAAGTAGGCGTGTACTCCTCATATCCTTCGTTCACTTCTCTCAGCGTTCTTAGTCGGGTCTGGTCCACAACATTTTAAAATAATGTCCATTGTATAACGTTAATTCACACTGAACATGGTTACCTTTTAGTTTTGAATCACTTTTCTCTTATCTCTGTATATATACGTAGGATACTACTCCATTAGGCCGTATCTAGCTCTTCCGTTCGGGGCACATAAATTTAATTAAGTGTAGACAGTGGAGGGCTGTGAGAGTAACTGTGTGCCTCGGCACTCCCTCTTATTATTACTCACTGTTCATTCACTTTTCATTTTTCATTCTTCACCATTCACTGATCTGCGGCTTCTTCCATCTTTTCAAGGTGCTGCAGGTAACGATATTTGTCGCGTAACGTTTTTCGATATCCTTTATCCCTTACTGATTGTTGTGGATGACGTGGTTGTGGTATGGGTGGTTGTGGTCGGATGGTGGGTGGTCTGATGGTGGGTGAGTCAGTCGCAGCCGCGTGTGTTGTGTTCTCATCGAATGCCTGGTGTAAGTCGTCATCACCATCATCAGCGTCGTCAACATCGTCGTTGTCTTCCGTATTGCTGTAGTTGTTGCCGCAGCTTGCCGTGCGGCGACATTCTCCGATGCCAAGAATGTCACGTCCTCGTGACATCTCCTGACGGCGAAATTCCTCAAAGGCCCATGATTCCGCACGTTGAAGGACTGGTAGTGGGAAGGTGGCCCAATAGCGATAGCATAAGAAAGCTATCACAGCGACGACAAGGATAACCACGCCAATTACAAGTACATAAGTCGTCCAAGGTGTAGGAGCACTCAGGTGGTGACGGAGGGGCTGAATGACCTTCATACGGTGGATAAGGGTCTGCAGTGGAAGTGAGTCACCCAGCTCGACATCATCTGCTGTACTTTGAAATGATAGATTCAGTAATGCTGATCGTTCTAAGGGCGTCAGAGATACGTTAATGGGGATAGCTATGGGGGTGATCTTTAATTCTTGCTCTCGAATAACTGCGGCATAAGCAGGCAAAACCAATGCACTGCTATGAGCACTACATCCTTCACCTAGGGCAAGTAAGCCTGTATTTCGAGCTACATGCTCTGACTGAGACTCTACTTTATTAGGGCATGTGAGAGTGAAGTGAATTGGGTAGGGAGTAGAAAAAGCCCAACCAGTTTTATATCTTATGAAAACTGGGTTAAAACTCTTCAACACAACTTTTGAGCATAACTTACTAGCCTCAGGCTTTGCCAAAAACAATGCAGTTTCACACGTTAGAACAGAGGTATCGTATATTGGCCTTATAGGAGGACATATTAACAATTGACCATGCTCTCTACACAAGTCAAATGACTCTAGTGTTACATAATGTCTTCTGGTTTGGCTGATTGCCAGGTATGGAGCTACTCTATCATGACGAACAAAGTATGGTGTGTCTGGGACTCTGAATGGTAGGGACGTTATCTGATACACATCGAAAATGTCATCAGGGTCACCCCTTAAGGGTACCAGCATGTAGAACCTCATTTGAGAACTAGAGGACCTTCGTGGAACTACAGTTATAGCATCCTGATAAACAGTTAAAAATTCTGGGCGTGCAGGATATAACAGGCCAGGTTTTAACTAGGAAGCTTCTGTCAGAAGTGATAAAAGTACCGAATTGGGAACCAGGAATGATGAAAATTTACCCGCTAACATTTTCTCTAGACCTAATTTTAAACCAAAATGATCATTTTGTATGTCTATTAAAGCAAGGGACAAATCATTCATAGCCTCTGTTATCCTTATCCCCTCCTCATTTTTTAGTGTCAATAAGCTAACCTGTCTAACTATAGTTAGAGACATTAGCAGGCTTACTAATCGTTGTATAGCTTTTTGCATGGCACGCATGTCTCGTACAGTGGCATTTTGTATTTCAGAATGTAAATTCAGCTCAACTCTTTCTTCCTCTGTGAAAGATTCTATATTATCTAACTGGTGGTGTATAAGATCTATCTGTTCTTGCGTAGCTGTACCAAATAAAGCGTTAGAAATAGTTCCCAAGATGTTAAAGGCTCCTCGCTTATTGCGAGATCCTGAAGGGGTGGTGGCATCATTTAATAAAGAAGACAAATAATCATTGAGAGAGTGAAACAATTTAGCAAATTAAAAATCAAAAGAGGTTAAAGTCTCCCGTAAAAAGTTAACAATAACTGATGAATTATCCATATGGTCTATTGACCATGCTACATCGGCAGCTAGTTTACGAGCACGCATCAGGGGCTGATAAAACTCATCTATGTTAATAACATAAGGTATAATAAAGGAGTTTCCTGTAAAGTGAGCCTGACGCTGTGCAGTGAATGCAAGTCCCGCTCTCACTGGTAGGTCTTCCCATGCTTGACTTCCAAGTCCACTGATGATCACGGTCAGTAGGACCTGTAAAAAGGGTCAACTTTTATTTTAGGTATTCTATAGGCCTATCCATAATATTAGGTATGTCTGTTACCTGTCCCGTAGATCTTAAACTATAGGTTTTTCTTCCTCCTTCGGGATCATCAATCGAATTAGCCACCGCACCTTCTTCTTGCTCTTCGTGCAAGCTCTGCACGCTTTGAGTATTTTCCTCTGTTTCCTGCAATTGTGAGGCGTTTCCTTCGTCCGCTCTTTCTACGTCTAAAATATCTCTCAGTTCATATTTTTGCACTTCCTCTGGCAGTAGAGGATCCTCATGGAGGGGATATGCTCTCCGCACATTACCATTCATTGTCTCGTCTAAATTATCTTCATGGGCTAGCCTGACTCTGTCTGTGTGGACTTTCATGACTCTCCCCGTGTTTATGTCTACCAGTTTTACTATCACATCACTAATTTTCCCTTTCACTCTAAAAGGTCCATCGTATAGAGGTTGAAGTTTCTTAGGCTCTCCTGGCTTGGGAATCTTTCGTACATAAACCCTATCTCCTGTACGAATCTCTTTTACTTTTGCTCTCGATGTCTGTTGATTCTCCATGGCCTCTTGACTTTCCTCAATGAACCCTAAACATCTTTTAAAGGTACGATAAGCTTTAATGGCCATCTCATTTTTATAGTTATCCAGATCATAGCAGATCGGTTCCTGTTTTACGACATCATACGGGACACCAGGGTCCCTTAGGAACATGAGGTAGAATGGGGATTCCTTTAACACTCTGTGATACGCTGTGTTATATGCCCATGTGGCAAAGCACAACATTGAATCCCATATTTGTGGATTATCCTCTACTAAACTCCTGTTTGCAAGGCTTTTTACTGCTGATTACATACACCATAAAGGGAGTCGTACACGTCCTGTCTGATTATACAATGACAACCCTCTCAAATCAGTCATGGTCGTCTCATAGCCTTCATCAGCCTCTGAACCACGTAGTCTCGTCTGCTTATACTTTATCACTCCTCACAGTCCTCATCAGCCTCCGAACCATCTATCCAAGCCGTATATTACTCTTACCGTGTTCTTTTTATCGTTCTTCTTTTTTTCACTTTTTCTGGCCCCATTCTGCCTTTCTGCTTTTTGTTTCAGTCTCTGCTCTCTTTATCTCATTCTCTGTTCTTTTTGCTTTTATTCGCTGCTCTTTTTCTTTTCATCCATCCATCATCATCCAATCCTACTTTGCCCCATGAGGAGCGTAGGAGCTCGGGGCTAGGCAGTTGGTCCTGACATTTAAGATGAGAGTGACCAACCTCACTCATCCCTGAGTGGCATTATGTGAGCAATAGACCCGAACCACCCCTTGGATATAAACCTTCACCAGCTCAATCCGATTGGAGCACAATAATTACCCATTAAACCACCAGGCGCCAAATTTTGGTTATATGGTTACCACCCAGCATAGTAAATGGTTTCCTGGTGTACAGGAAACCATTTGGGTTGTCACTCAGCGTAGAGTCACCCACAGGCAGAAGGACGAGGAAAGAATGAAGGAATGAAAGACAGAAGACGGAGTGTAAAGTCACCCGTAGGCAGAAAGACGAGGAAAGACTGAAAGAAAGAAAGACAGAAGATTATCGAGGAATATTATACTGACGGGGAAGAGAGAGGGGAGGAAAGGTAACTAAATAAAATTCTTCATGTTTCCCGTGAAACATGAGTTTTCATTTATTTATAATTATCCTCCAAGAGGGAATCTAAAAAATACAAGTTGAAAGATGAGTTTATCATCATCATTATTATTATTATTATTATTATTATTATTATTATTATTATTATTATTATTATTAAAGTGAATGCAATAAGTGCAGCATGAAGAGAGCGAGTATTATAAGCTGGAGACAGCCCTTACCCACCTGAGGCAGCGAAAGGGAAGACACGAAGAGAGGGTGTGGCAAGAGAAAGATAAAACGAGAGAGGGAAAGCACAAAAGCATATCCCTGTTTTTATCTGAACCTTCAATTTGTGCTATACGTAACAGATATCTAATACATATAAATTTTTAGTAATGATACAGTACTTTATTGCTGATTCTGATTGCTATCGTCCTTACACCTGCTCTCTTTTACACACAAGGCTCCTACAACCCACTCTCAGCTGAATAAAACCTTCTGACCTCAGCAATATAAGGAAGGGAGAATATTCCAATAATAACATTGTAAAGCATGCCAGTACGATCACTCTTTTTCCTATGCTTTACTCTCAGGTGGATCAAAGCGTCTAGGATTAGCTGGGATGGAACACTAGAGTAATCCCTGTCATGAGAGGGTCACCATACCATCTTTTGGCTATAAGAGTAGCTAAGCAAAGATTCTAAGCTTGGTAGGACTCGCTGCTTGCCTCTGTCAGTCAGTGGCCGCCGGACGACGAGAGGGAGATTGAACGTCGGCGCTTTCTTGTGAGTTCGTGTTGGAATTTGCTGTTATTAGCCATTCAGAGGGTTAAACTGGGACACAAAGATATATTAGTGGCAGCCAGGAAGTGTTATAAGCTAAAGACATGTAAAAAATATGGATAACAAGTGTATTTGTCGGTGAGACGAGGAAGGTATCAGTGAGTAAAGGAGATGGGAAGGTAAGGGGGCGTTGACTCAATCTCCTGAGGTAAGCGTTAGATTTTGCTGTTTTTAGTCATTAAGGTAATTACATTAGGACACAAGGATATCTTGCTGACAGCCAGGATGTATCATAGGCCAAAGATAAACAAAAAATAAAGGTAATACACGTAAGTTTGATGAGACAAGGGGGCAGTGTGCGAGGGAAGGGGGCCGTGCAGCATCTCAGTCCTGGCGACTCAGCACCAGTAAAATAAGTGAGTGTCGTCCTGTGGATTCTCGTGCCGATCAAACTGGTGGACATGGCTTGTTTCCCCCTTGTCTCTGTCCACGCAGCAGTACAGATCAGAACCTGAATATAAAGTGACTACTGAGGCTTGTATTTTAGGGTGAGAACGTGCTGGCAAAAATAACCTTAGTTCTGTACTCATAAATCTGCTGTAAGTGCATTCATGTACACACGCATGTGCTCAAAAAAACGCACCAATACAATACACATATACACAGACGCACACCCACGTGCACACATGTACACACCTGCACACACACATATATACATGCATACATACATACATACATACAGGGAATGCACGAAGGCGCACTTAATTTACCTATATTTACAAAGTTTATGCTCCTGGAAGGAAGCAAGCACATGGTAGTACATATATATTGATGCACCCACATATGTTTCAATACACACATACTGATTCATGCAGGCATTGTTGCACGTACACAGTGATGCACGCACACACGCTGGCACAAATACACCGAAGCACACACATGGATGCACGCACGCATTGATGCATTCAGACACTGATACACGCACACGGCAATGTATGCACACACTGATGCACACAGCGCTGATGCATACACACACTGATGCACACACTGATGAGTACACACACTGATGCACACACATTTATGAATACTCATATGGACACCTTTATGAACGCATCTATTAATACACACAGACCCACACACACACACACACACACACACACACACACACACACACACACACACACACACACACACACACACACACACACACACACACACACACACACACGATTATACTATATGATACTCATTCATTTTTTATAGACGAAGATAGTCGTCCGTTTGCAGTTCATTTTCCATAGCTCAGTAACAGAATAAGGCAGTACTATGGCCAAGCATATTTGTCATACCACTTCTTTGTGACTAGCACCATATTTTAGTGCTAACCCTTTGTCATAGCACTTTATTTAAGAAAGAGATTGCAATTTTACACCAAGTTAGAGTGAACAGAGTATAGCTATGATGACGAAACACATATTTGTCTCTTGGTTTCCAGATCACTGCACGCGCACTCCTCAGGTCACGTCTTCCATAGAACAGACAACAGAGGGACAGACAGCGTAACTGAATGGCAGGCTAGAGATGGAGTGAGAAGAAGAGGTACACAGAGAACTAGAGATGATACGCGCAGATCCACCGATATCGGAAGGAACAAGGCAATGGATCAGAGTGGAGAAAGGTGAGAGGGGTCCTTATCCTGCAGTGGTGTGTCACAAGCTGATAATGATGATGATGATGATGATGAAGATGATTGATGATGATGATGATGATGATCCTGATTGATGATGATAATGATGTTGATGCTGATAATGATGATGTAACTCCGTGCAAACTCTAAAACAAGGTTAGATGATGGTGATGAATATGATGATAAAGGTGATGATACTGATATATCTTTTGTACCACATTTTTAACAGTGCTGGGATGATGATGACATGCTGCTGCTGCTGATGATGATGATGATGATCATGATGATGATTATGATGACGAGGATGATGCTGATGATGATTACGACAACGAAGACGACGACGATGATTACGACGACGACGATGATGACAACGACGACGATCTTCAAGTCATTGGCTGAGTCACCTCTCGCGTTCCTTTCTGTTTAACTACGTGTTTTGGTGACTGGGCATTGTGTGTGTGTGTGTGTGTGTGTGTGTGTGTGTGTGTGTGTGTGTGTGTGTGTGTGTGTGTGTGCTTATGTTCGTGTATGTATATCTTGGTTGATGATACAATAGTTATTCAAATGGCAGAATTATTTCCACACATTCATAGTTTTATTTCAAGGGTAAATATTAGGCTATGAATTTAGGACCTTTTACCCATAGAGTTACGAGACACTTATGCAATATTCTGAAAAGCTTATTACATCCCATAGATCACATAACAGGGTTTCATAAGTCACTGATCATCGTCGCTTTATGTATCGTTAGGAAGTGGATGAATATGAGTGTCTGAAATAATACATATATTTTGGCCTTTATTTAAATGGAAGAATTAACCTCACAGAATTATGCACTTTTAATTTTAAGGATACAACACATGATTTTCTACATATTATCACAGTAGCTCTAGGACCGGCCCTGCCCGTCTGCTTCTCACTAACAATTTTCGGATGAGAGGTGTTGTACTCATATAGGCTTTGGAGATTATAGTGAAGCCAAGTCACGTTCTACCAGCCCCACACACTAAATCACATTCATTCACTCACCCACACCACACCACACCATACTACCCCCCCACACCTTATCACACCACACCATACCAGTCTCTCACACTACATAACACGAAATCACACTCCCACACTACACAAAACCACCCTCCCACACCACACCACACCACAAAAAATCATCCTCCCACACCATATCACACCACACATAACCACTCTCCCACATCACACCAGATCACAAAAAACCATCCTCCAACATCACACCACACCACATAAAACCACCCTCCCACACCACACCACAAAACTTAAAACCACCCTCCCACACCACACTAAACCGCACCACACAACCCTTCCCACATCACACAACCATTCCCACAACACACAACCCTCCACACACCACACGACACAATCCCCTCCATACCACACTACACCACACAACCTCCCTCTATACCACACTACACCACAAAACCCTCTCACCACACCACACCACACCACAACACACCAAACCAAGGGGATTAAACAAAGGGGTTTGAAGCTCCCGCATCTCGTAATTCTGAGCTTGTTTCCAGGTACCTTCACACTCACTCCTCTGGTCACATCTTCCACAGAGCAGGCAACAGATGGACAGGCAGCGTAACTGAATGGCAGGCCAGAGATGGAGTGAGAGGAAGAGGTACACAGGGAACAAGATAGATGAAACTCGCAGATCCACCGATATGGGAAGAGGCTAACAACCAATGTATCAGAGTGGAGAAAAATGAGAGGGGTCCTAATCCTTCAGTGGTAATGTCAGGGCCTGATGATGATGATGATGATGATGGTGATGATGATATTAATGATGATAAAGATGATATTGATGATGATGATAATGATGTTGATGCTGATGATAATGATGATTTAACTTCAGTACGAGGTAACAGAGTTGGGATAACGGTGGTGATGATGATGATTACAGTCATGATAACAAGTTTAACGATGATGATGATGATGATTATAGTTATGATAATGATAATAAAGGTAATAATAATAATAATAATAATAATGAAATAATAATAATGATAATGAAGATACTGATGCTGATTTTTGTCGGTAGGTGGACGGACGAACGGAACTGCAAGAACTTGGTCAGCAGTCAAAGATCCACGATTCACCATCCATCCATCCATCCATCCATCCAGCTCCCCCTGATGTTAAAAGCTAAGTCAATTTTCTGTGTCATACGCCTTTTGGAAACAGGGCAGTATTTTAGGAAGCACTGGAGTCTTCTCAGTGCCCCTTCCTTAGCTATTTAGTTTTGCATAGTACGTCTTAATATTTTCTTGTAAGCTATTAAAATCGGCTTCATATCGGCAGAGTTTACATCTCTCTCATAAAAGAGGGTGTTGTGGTGTAATGTGCTGATTAAATCGCTAAGGAAGAGATGTAAAGAATTTCCAAAGCAGCTTACAGTACGATCCTGGATGTAGAAAAAAAAAAAAACTGAAGCGAAGTTAACTCATGTTTTCAAGTCAAGAAAAAGATATTAATTTTATTTATATTTTGTTATGGAGAAATTTGTCCAGATTTTCACATTAAGGTGCAGTATATTCCTAGATTTCCACTTTCCTTTTTATTGAGCCAAAAGCGTAATAGTGAAAAAATCTCATGAAAAATCGACTAGTCTCTCTCTTGACTACCTACAAGATTCCATTGAAAGCCGATAGGAAGTTTTTGATATATCTTGGCCATAGACAGACAGATAGACAGATAGAAAGACAGACAGATAGACAGATAGAAAGACAGACAGACAGACAGATAGATAGACAGATAGAAAGACAAACAGACTGAGAGATGGACAGATAGACACAGACAAGGGTGAATACATAACCTCCTTCAACTTCACTGGCTGAGGTAATTAGGCACATAAAGCAGTCACCACACAAACATTATCAAACCCTCCAGCATCCCACCACCAGCATCCCACACACACACACACACACACACACACACTCAGCCACACACACAATACTTATATTATACTAGTTCACTGAAACATGAGTTTTCTTATATTTATAATTATCGTCCGATAGGGAATCCAAAAAATACAAGTTGAAAGATGTGTTTATCATTATTATTATTATTATTATTATTATTATTATTATTATTATTAAAGTGAATGCAATAAGTGGAGCATGAAGTGTGCGAGCATTATAAGCTGGAGACAGCCCTTACCCACCTGAGGCAGCTAAAGGGAAGACACGAGGAGAGGGTGTGGCAAGAGAAAGATAAAACGAGAGAGAGAGAAAGCACAAATTTATATCTCTGCTTTTATCTGAACCTTCAATTTGTGCTATACGTAACAGATATCTAATGCATATAAATTTTTAGTAATGATACAGTACTTTATTGCTGATTCTGATTGCTATCGTCCTTACACCTGCTCTCTTTTACACACAAGGCTCCTACAACCCACTCTCAGCTGAATAAAACCTTCTGACCTCAGCAATATAAGGAAGATCAGAGAATATTCCAATAATAACATTGTAAATTATGCCAGTACGATCACTCTCTGTTTCCTATGCTTTACTCTCAGGTGGATCAAAGCGTCTAGGATTAGCTGGGATGGAACACTTGAGTAATCCCTGTCATGAGAGGGTCACCATACCATCTTTTGGCTATAAGAGTAGCTAAGCAAAGATTCTAAGCTTGGTAGGACTCGCTGCTTGCCTCTGTCAGTCAGTGGCCGCCGGACGACGAGAGGGAGAGGGAACGTCGGCGCGTTCTTGTGGGTACGTGTTGGAATTTGCTGTTATTAACCATTCAGAGGATTATACTGGGACACAAAGATATATTAGTGGCAGCCAGGAAGTGTTATAAGCTAAAGACATGTAAAAAATATGGGTAACATGTATATTTGTCGGTGAGACGAAGAAGGTATCAGTGAGTAAAGGAGATGGGAAGGTAAGGGGGCGTTGACTCAGTCTCCTGAGGTAAGCGTTGGATTTTGCTGTTTTTAGTCATTAAGGTAATTACATTAGGACACAAGGATATCTTGCTGACAGCCAGGATGTATCATAGGCCAAAGACAAGTAAAAAATAAAGGTAATACACGTAAGTTTGATGAGACAAGGGGGCAGTGTGTGAGGGAAGGGAGCCGAGCAGCATCTCAGTTCTGGCGTCTCAGCACCAGTGAAATAAGTGAGTATCGTCCTGTGGATTCTCGTGCCGATCAAATTGGTGGACATGGGTGGGTTCCCCGTTGTCTCTGTCCACGCAGCAGTACAGATCAGAACCTGAATATAAAGTGACTACTGAGGCTTGTATTTTAGGGTAAGAACGTGTTGGCAAAAATAACCTTAGTTCTGTAGTCATAAATCTGCTGTAAGTGCATTCACGTACACATGCATCTGCTCAAAAAACACACACAAACACAAAACACACACATATACTCAGACGCACACCCAAGTGCACACATGTACGCACCTGCACACACACATATATACATGCATACATACATACATACAGGGAATGCACGAAGGCGCACTTAATTTACCTATATTTACAAAGTTTATGCTCGTGGAAGCAAGCAAGCACATGGTAGTACATATATATTGATGCACCCACATATGTTTCAATACACACATACTGATTCATGCAGGCATTGTTGCACGTACACAGTGATGCACGCACACACGCTGGCACAAATACACCGATGCACACACATGGATGCACGCACGCATTGATGCATTAAGACACTGATACACGCACACGGCAATGTATGCACACACTGATACACACAGACGCTGATGCATACACACACTGATGCACACACTGATGAGTACACACACTGATGCACACACATTTATGAATACTCATATGGACACACACACACACACACACACACACACACACACACACACACACACACACACACACACACACACACACACATATATGCACATTTACTGATATGCATACCCAAACCTTCATTCAAACAGGTTCACTATGAGCTCTACAATGCATCCACAAGCAGTGTCCCTGCCGGACACACACACAGGGTCACCTGGTACACATAGACAACACCACACACACACACACACACACACACACACACACACACACACACACACACACACACACACACACACACACACACAGCAACCACATCAAACCATGCACCCCCACACCCCACCCTCCACACACAACACATTCACCCACCCACTCACACACACACACACACACACACACACACACACACACACACACACACACACACACACACACACACTACTCTCTAGTGGAACTTGCTGGTGAGGAAATGTGTGTATGTAACTGTGATGGTATCGGGAGGTTGCCATGGTAACACACAGGCACCTCACACCACACACACAAACACACACACACACACACACACACACACACACACACACACACACACACACACACACACACACACACACACACACACACACACACACACACACAATTTATTTTTGGGTAGGGCTGGTAGACCTGTATGATCATGAGAGTTAATAGAGACAGCATTAACACTCTTATAGTAGTATGACTCACTCTCAGCTGAATGTCATCGCCCAACAGTACCTGGAATAAAATACTAGAGTTGCCCCTACCATGAGAGGGCCCGGGAACCATCTAGTGGTTGTAAAAGTAGCTGGACATGTTTCTCGTCTTGGTGGGCGTCGCTACTTGACTACTTTTGCTAGTGGCCGTATGACAGTGGAAGGACGAGGGTGTGTGTGTGTTGCTGCTGCATCATTCCCCTGAGGCAAGTGTTGGATATTTGCTGTTTTTAGCCATTAAGGTGACTACATTAGGACACAAGGATATCTCACTGACAGCCAGGAAGTATCATGGCCCAAAGAAATAATGCCTATAAGGCTACTAGACGTAATTCTGATGAGACAAGGGGGATGTTAGTGTGAGGGAGATGAGGAGGCCTTGTAGTCCAGTGCGCCGTTTTGTGGAAAATCGTCTGCTAATGTGGAAAAACAAATGAACGACGAGCATGGATGTGGGCAGGCGGACGTCATTCCACACTAGTGTGGAATTTTTTTCCACACTAATTGTTCACGTTATTTTGTAGGAATACGAGGAATTTTGTCATGATTAAACCAACGAATATGTAGCGTTTGTCTATAATACTGTCATTTAAAACAGGGAGAATACGTCGTTGAACAGTCTACCTCTACGCACCCGGCTATATAATTAAAAAAATATATATATTATTTACAAGACTCGTGCCAACCATTAGCAGTGCACACTTTGTAATATTAAAGAAATACCGAAACAATGTTGTAAATCGTGTACTCTTGATATACTAGAAAACTTGGATGTGGATAAACTTACTTGTCTCCTGTCTTGTTATTAATCAACATTTGCTGACTTATTAACTCTCTTAATCATTTAACGTCCTTACACTTGAATCATAATAGGTCTGACATCATTAATAATATTATACCCTCTCTTCCAGTATTCACAGTATACCAAATTTTATGGTAGTTATACCAACAATACATCCTCTGTCATCCTGGTTACTAAACGAAACCGTGTGCCATAATGACGTCACAACCAGTGTGCAATTCACGGCAACTCTGCCTTGTACCGCCTCAATCTTGGTGTCTCAGCACCAGTGGAATAGCAGTGTGAGTGTCGTCCTGTTGATTCTCGTGCCGATCAGACTGGTGGACTAGGTTTGCCTGCTCCCTTGTCCCTGTCCACCCAACAGTACAGTTTGGGACCTGAATGTAAACTGATAAGTGCGATTCATATTTCAGAGGGACAATGTGATGGAAAAAAAATATTGTATGTAAGTTATTTTGTCCTGAAGCGCACACACACACACACACACACACACACACACACACACACACACACACACACACACACACACACACACACACACACAGTACTCTCTAATGGAACTTGCTGGTGGGGAAATGTGTGTATGTAACTGTGATGGTGTCGGGAGGTTACCATGGTAACACACAGGCACCTCGCACCACACACACACACACACACACACACACACACACACACACACACACACACACACACACACACACACACACACACACACACACACACACACACACACACACACACACACACACACACACACACACACACACACATACACGTACGCGTATATTGTGGTGGTGTTCCTTCATTTTACCAAGGCCGAGATAGTCGTTTTTTTGCAGCTTATTTCCGGTAGTTCAGTGAAAGAATTAAACTTACAGCTCTACATCATTTCCATACCACTTCTTCGTGACTAGCACCATTCTAGTGTTAACCCCTTGTCACAACGCAAAATTTAAGAAAGAGATTGCAATTTTACGCCAAGTTAGAGTGAACAGGGTATAGTAGTGATGCTGCAACACACTTATATTTGTCCTCCTGTTTACAGGTCAGTCCACACGCAGTCCTTAGGTCACGTCTTCCATAGAGCAGGTAACACATGGACAGCCAGCGTAACTAAATGGCAGACCAGAGACGGAGTGAGAGGATGAGGCACACAGAGAACAAGATAGAGATGATACTCGCAGATCCACCGAGCAGGGACGGAACGAGTTAACAACCAAAGGATCGGAGTGGAGACAGGTGAGAGGGGTCCTTATCCTGCAGTGGTGTGTCACAGGCTGATGATGATAATGAAGACGGATGTTGCTGCTGATGATGTTGATGCTGCTGCTGATGATGATGTTGATGCAAACTCTAGAATATGGTTATATGATAGTGATGTATTTGATGATAATGGTGATGATATTGATATAACTTCTGTACTACATTTTTTACAGTGTTGGGATGGTGATGACATGCTGCTGCTGCTGACGATGATGATGATGATGACGACGAAGAAGATGATGATGGTGATGATTACGACAACGAAGACGACGACGACGATGACGACGACGACGATGATGATGACGACGATCTTCAAGTCATTGGCTGAGTCACCTCTCCCATTCCTTTCTGTTTAACTTCGTGTTTTGGTGACTGGGCATGTGTGTGTGTGTGTGTGTGTGTGTGTGTGTGTGTGTGTGTGTGTGTGTGTGTGTGTGTGCTTGCTTCTGTTCGTGTATGTATATCTTGGTTGATGATACCATAGTTATTCAAATGGCAGAATTATTTCGACATATTCATAGTTTTATTTCAAGTGTAAATATTAGGCCAAGAATATAGGACCTTTTACCTATACAATTACGAGACACTTACGCAATATTCTGAAAAGCTTATTACATCCCATAAATCACAGCACAGGGTTCCATAATGCACTGATCAACGTCTCTTTATGTATCGTTAGGAAGTGGATGAATATGAGTGAAGTAATACATATATTTTGGTCTTTATTTAAAGGTAAGAATTAACCTCACATATTCTCTTTTATTTTAAGGATACAACACATGATTTTCTACATTTTATCACAGTAGCTCTAGGACCGGCCCTGACCGTCTGCTTCTCACTAACCATTTTCGGATGAGAGATGTTGTACTCATATAGGCTTTAGAGATTATAGTTAAGCCAAGTTACGTTCCACACATTGTCACACACCATCACCCTCTCACACCACACCATACCATACCACCCTCCCACACCGTATCACACCACACCATACCAGTCTCTCACTCTACACGACACGAAATCACACTCCCACACCACACAAAATCACCCTCCCACACCGCACCACCAAAAATCCTCCTCCCCTACCACACAACACCACACATAACCGCCCTCCCACACCACACCACACCACAAAAAATCCTCCTCCCCCACCACACCATCCATAACCGCCCTCCCACACCACACCACACAAAACCACCCTCCCACACCACACCAAACTACAAAAAATCCTCCTCCTACACCACACCACACCACACCACAGAAAATCACCCTCACACACCACACCACACACAACTACCCTCCCACATCACACCACACCTGACCACACAATCCTCCCCACACCACACCACACAATCCCCCACCACCACACGACACCATACCAAACCAAGGAGATTAACCTAAGGGGCCTGAAGCTCCCGCATCTAGTAATTCTGATATTGTTTTCAGGTAACTCCACACACACACCTCGTGTCACGTCTTTCACAGAAGAGACAAGATGGAGAGATCATATGATGCAGATCTACCGAGCAAGGACGGAACAAGTTAACAATCAATGGATCAGAGTGGAGAAAGGTGAGAGGGTCCTTATCATGCAGTGGTGTGTCACAGGCTGATAGTGATGATATTGATGGTGATAATGATGTTGATGCTGATGGTGGTGATGCTTTAACCTCTCAACGTATGAGGTTACAGAATGCACAGTGAGGCTGCATAGCCAGGAAATGGAAGAATATGAGTGCATTTAAGTATTTATGTAATGTGATGAATAAGGATGGAAGATTAGAGGATGAAGTGACTGAAATGATACGTCAGGGAAGGAGGGTTGCTTGTTCTCTAAAAAGCAGTGATTAGGAAGAGGGAACTGAGGATGAAAGTATGAAAAAAAAAGGGCACTGCATGCTGTGATTCCCACTTTAAAGTATGGAAGTGAAGCTTGGATCTTGCTGGAAGGACACAAGTCAAGAGTGAGAGCAGTGGAAATGAGCTACTTGAGAGGAGCATGTGGAGTCTCATAGAGAGACAGACAGACAAATGGGCAGATGAAGGAGCGTTGTGATGCTGATGTGGATGAGACTGAAAGCGTTAAGAGAAACACTTCGAGGTGGTTTGGCCATGTGGAGAGGATGGCGAATAAGAAAATGACTAGAAGAGTGCACATGAGTTAGCTGGAAGGATAGAGGGGAAGGGGGAGACCGACGATGAGATGGAGGGAAAGAGTAGAAACATATGAGTGCGATACTTGAGCTAAATGGTAGAGGACAGTACATCTTGAAGGCGATTTGCTTGTGGTCACCCCTTACGGGATTAAGGCGTCTGGCTATAGATAAACAGATATAGATAAATAGATAGATAGGTAGGTGATAATGATAATATGATATTGATGATGAGGATGATGATGATGAGAATGGTAATGATAATGAGAATGACGGTGTATATAATGATGATGATGATGATGACGACGACAGCTATGATGATGAGGAGGATATTAATGATGATTTTTGTCGGCAGGTGGAAGGACGAAACAGCAGGAACACTACCATCGGTCCAAGCATCCACGATTCCACATCCATCCATCCATCCATCTTGCTTGATGTTAAAAGCTAAGTCTATTTAACCTAAGTAGTACCAATTGCTTCTTCATAAGCTTTCCAGCTGTCTGAACAGATCTGCAGTAGCTTTTAACTTCTAGAATAACTCGGTTCTGGTACTCAGTTTGGTACTTTTATTTTCCTTTGATCAGAACTGGCTCGGCAAATTTTGAGAAAAGTCCCTCAAGTAACTCCTATTATTTTTTTACTAGGTTTCTAATGATGTCCATAGATCCGTTGTTGCTTTAATAGTTTCCTAGACAACACAGTCTTGGCGCTGTTCTCTGCCACCCTATTATACCATGTCATATAGTGTTCTCGCTCGCTTGCCCTGTTCGCTCGCTCGCTTGAACAATAAATCACTGAAGAAAAGGTGGTATAAAGCCCCCTAAGCCGCCACAGTATTATAACCCTCGGTATGCAGTCCGTTCCCTGCGGCCTTGTAACTTTGTGTACCCGAAGCGCTTACAAAATAACTTGAAATAATTTTCCTATCGTAACTATACTTGTTTCACTTTAAGTTGTCCTGAGTTGTTTTTGTTGTTCTTATTACATCTTAGGCTCCTCTGGATGTGAACCCAGTGTTATGTTGAAGGATTGTCTGTGTTGTGGTGGTGTGGTGCAGGAAGTGAGTGGGTGTGCTGTGGTGTGGGGGTGCCACTTTGCAGTATGATCACAGGGGATTGTATGTGTGTTATATTTTGTGTTAGTATTGTAGCAGGGAAGGTTGGTGTACTCGTATCTCTGGGTTCGGTAGTGTCTGAAGGGTGTATGTCTGGTGGTGGCACATGAAGGATGCTGTTTGGTAGAAAGTTTTGGCTGGCTGGGGTGTCTGTGTGTTTATGTATGTGTTTGGTATAGAAAGTTTTGGCTGGCCGGGGTGTCTGTGTGTTTATGTATGTGTTTGGTATATAAAGTTTTGGCTGGCTGGGGTGTTTGCATGTTTATGTATGTGTTTGGTATAGAAAGTTTTGGCTGGCTGGGGTGTCTGTGTGTTTATGTATGTGTTTGGCAGAAAGTTTTGGCTGGCTGGGGTGTTTGTGAGTTTGTGAATGTGTCTGGGAAGTGTAGAGTCGGGTGGAGGAGGGGATATGTTGCAAAGATACTCTGTGTAGTGTTGGGCGGTTGTTCGATTTTGTTTGTGGAGAGGATGACGCAACATAAGGTTACAAAGGTGGGACGGATCTTGAGTTGAAGTGATGAACTGTGTGCCTCTCATATTCACTTGGTCTCTGACTGAAATTAGTTATGTTTCTTGGTGTAGGCTGTCAGTACTTGTGGTCTTAGTGTCTTCTGCTATCAAGGTATTGTTTTCTGTTCTTTAAAGCTCCTTCGTGTTTGTGTTGGATATGATTACGGCTCAGCTTGTGCGGCAGTAATTCACGGTTGTTTTAATGTATTACTTATAAGTGGAGGATGGAGTTGGGATGTATATGAGAGAGGGTGTGTGTGAATTAGGGGGAGTGATGCAGAATGACAGGGGACAGGGTGGCATAGAGGCCACTTGTTTGTGGCCACCTCTTACGGGATTAAGTCGTCTGGCTATAGATAGATGGATAGACAGATAGCTTATAGTTTCCATACAGTTTGCCGAGTAGTAGCGATAGTTATCACTAGAATATGATGTTAGTCACGAATGAGTGCTGTGGAAAGAATGTAGGGCTGTAGTATTGTCTACTTCTGGTACTGATCTGCCTGACATTCTGGTATGCTTTAAATAAAACTCTGTGCCAAGTTAAAGAGAAAGGCGTGTATGTTTGTGTAGGAGGAACAAGAGACAAGGAGGTATTCTGTGGCCTGTTTTCTTTGTGCATCCTACAAGACACAGTAATAGTTATGACGGGGCATTGGTGGCAAGTTTGTGAGTCAGCACACACTTACGGCCTCTCATTATACAAGGTGGTCCATATATTACGCCACCCAGTTCTTGTGTGTTGCGGGCACGGCTCAGTGAACATTACCAGTGTCTACCCTGCATCATTATCTATTTCCCACAACCCTTTTCAGGCTTAGCTTTATAATATAGGCTTTAATTTAGGTCCACTGATTGCATGGTGGAGAATTCTCATAACCTTTTTTATGCTTAGCTGTATATCATTGTATTGTATAATCTTTTATGTCCACTGATCACACGGCTGAGCAGTAATTTGGTGAAGCGATCAGAATGTCTTAGCTCATCACAAAAGCCGTCCCCACAACACACAAGACTGCAGAGCGCAATATACTTATCACCTATATTAAGTCAAAGCCACAGTTAAAAAGGTAATGAAACAAGACAGAAAATTTAAGTTTTCATTATTAATACTTCAGTACAAAATACATTAACAGAGACAGCAATATAAGTTATGCATTCAAAAGTAGCATTTGTCCACAGAACATCCTGGACTTGCAAGGCAGATCACACCATCACCACCAGGCTTCTCTCGGCAGGTCAGGGCAGATCACCAGCAGCAGCGGCAAGTAATCTCACGGCTGGGGAAGACACGACACCCTGCCGCCACCGCCGCCGCCACCACCACCACACCACCAGGCATCTCAGAGTAGGGGAAGACACCACACCACCGTCAGGCTTCTCACGGCAGGGCAGACCAAACTTCAGCAGGGTATGACCAGTGTGGCAAGGAAGCAGCAACAAGGCAGCAGACTCCAGCACGACCTGTGGACCAGATGTGTATTAGTTCAAATCAGTGTTAGCTTTAGTTATTTAATCTTCTATCTATCTCTATCTATTGCCAGACGCCTCAATCCCGTTTGGGGTGGCCACAAACAAATCGCCTCCAAGTCGCCCTGTCCCCCTCCATTTCACTGCCCTGCTCCCAACTCACACCCCCGTCTTTCATATACCTCTCCACCCCATCCCTCCATCTCATCCTCGGCCTCCCCCTCCCTCTTCCCCCTCCACCTCACTCACATACACTCTCTTCGTCAGTCTTTCACCCTCCATCCTCTCCACATAGCCAAACCACCTCAGTGTGTTCTCATAACGCTTCCTATCACATCCACATCCACACCACAACGCTCCTTTATATCCTCATTCGTCAGCCTGTCTCTCCATGTGACTCCACAGGCTCCTCTTAAATAACTCATTTCCACTGCTCTCACTCTTGACTTGTGTCCTTTAAACAACGTCCAAGCTTCACTTGCATACGTTAGAGTTGGTATCACAATACTGTCATGTAGTAACTTTTTCACTTCCATGCTCACTTCCCTGTTTCTTATCACTGCTTTCAAAGAACCAGCAACCTTTCTTCCCTGCTGTACCCTTTCAAGCACTTCACCCTCCAAACCTCCATCCTTACTCATCACACTACCCAAGTACTTAAACGTACTTACATTTTCCAATTCCTCACCATCCAACCTCGCTGTACATTCACTGACTTCACCTCTCTCAAAGACTATCACTTTACTCTTCCCTACATTCACCTTTAGATTCCGTTTCTTGCACACTCTCCCAAACTCATCCACCAAGCCTTGCAGCTCCCCTTCGTCTTCACCCAACAACACAGTATCTTCTGCAAACAACAGTACAGGGAGTTTCCAGACACTATCCTCTTTCACCAGGGCCACTCCAACATCCACTACCCTACCTTGTACCTCTTTTATTACCCCATCCATGTACAGATTGAACAACCATGGAGACATGACACATCCCTGTTTCAACCCAACTTTCAAAGAGAAAAATTCACTTAGTTCACCATCCACACGCACTGCAGCCTTCGCATCATCGTACATACTCTTCACAGCATTCAACAACTTCCCATCTACTCCATATATTCTTAACACTTTCCACAATCCTTGTCTATCCACCCTGTCATATGCTTTCTCCAAATCCATGAAAGCCGCATACAACTTCTTTCCCTTCTCTAGAAACTTTTCCACTCAAGATCTAAGAATGAATATCTGATCTACACAACCTCTTCCCTTCCTAAAGCCTCCCTGTTCTTCTCCAACTAATTTCTCTGTTCTTTCTCTGACTCTGTCAATAAGTATCCTACCATACACTTTTCCTATTATACTAAGAAGACAAATGCCCCTTTGATTACCACACACTTCTTTTCCCCTTTTCCTTTGTACAAGGAAATAATTATACCTGACTTCCAATCCTCCGGGACTCTACCTTCCTCCCAGGCCAATCTGCACATCTTCCACATCCATTCTACTACTATCTCTCCCCCATGCTTCAGCATTTCACCACACTCTCCATCAATTCCTGGGGCTTTCCCAGATTTAACTTTCTTCATTGCTTCCACAACTTCTATCCTACTGATTTCTTCCTGTCTTCTCACCTCCCTCCTCCTCCCAGCCATTCCCCAGCCACTTATACTCGCATTACTTCCATCCTCTATGTTCAACAATTCCTTAAAGTGTTCTCTCCATCTGCTCACTTTTTCTCCCTTCTCCACTAGTAATCTACCATTTTTATCTTTCACTCCCCTGCTAACTTCACTTCCACCCTCTCTTACTCTTTTCACCTCTTTCCAGAACATTTTCTTACAGTTCCTCCACTTTACACTCAAATTCCTTCCAAATTCCTCATCCACTCTCTTCTTACTCTCTCTTACTAATCTTTTAACCTCTTTCTTTCTTTCTACATATAACTCTCTCTTCCGCCTCTCAACTTCTTCCACGCCCCTATTTCTCATCCATTCTTTGTATGCTTTCTTATTTTGTGCCACAGCCTGTCTCACCTCTTCAGTCCACCACGCCGTTCCTTGCACCCCCCTCCGTCTTCTCTTCCTTCCACACACCACATCACATGCTGCACATATTTCTTCTGTAAATATCCTACACACACCTTCCACGTCTCCCATCTGCTCCAATTCATCTTTGCTCAATCGTTCCTCCACTTCTCTCTTATACTCTGCCTTTTTCTCATCCTCTTGTAACCTTTCCACTCTCCTTGCAACTACTCCTTCCTCTCGTCTTTCCCTTCTTCTATTCCTCCATCTTACTTGAATCCTAATTCTGGCCACCACCAAGTAGTGGTCAGAAAGTCCACTCCCCCAACCTCTATACACTCTTGCATCCTTTACACATCTTCGCATCCTTTCATCCACACACACATAATCAGTCATTGCCTTCCTTTCATTCAGTTCACCACCCACCCTTCTCATCACTCGCCATGTATACCTGTGGATCATTTTATGCCTGAAGAGGGTATTGGCTATCACCAACCCCCTCCCAGCACAAATGTCCACTAACGCACTCCCATTCTCATCTATCTCAGCAGGCACACCCCACTCACCAACTATTCCATCCACCTTCACATTCCCAACTTTACCATTCATATCACCAATCAAAAACTCTCTCTCATTCCTTCCAAACTTTTCCATGCACACTTCCACATTTGTCCAGAACTCTTCTCTCACTCTTCTAGCACGATCTTGCGTTGGTGCATACACACACACAATCGCCCACATTTGTATTCCAACTTTCAACTTTACCCACACAATCCTTGACCCAACTGATCCATACTGTCTTATGCTACTCTTCCATCTTTTACTCACAACTATACATACTCCTTCCTTTGCCCTCTCATTCTCACCTACTCCTGCAATACCCCATCCATACTCCCATTCTCTCACACTTTCTCCTCTCCATTTTGTTTCAGTTATTCCACATACATCCACTTTCGCACCCTCAAGCACCTGGACAATCTCTCTCTCTCTTTCACCAATATTTTATCCAAATTTCCCATACAGGGTGTTGCATGAAATGTTTGACAAACTTCAGAAAGTTGTTCTTGGGGCAATTTTGAGTTAAGAATTGCTGCATCAACCTGGGCTAATTTCTCTTCTATTATGCTCAGGTTCTGTAGGGAATGGCAGCAGATTAGAGACTGGTATCGCAAAATTTTATCCCCTGCCACCACCACCAGGCCGTTTATTTTTAAATCCCCTTGTAAAACTGTAGAGATATATCGGCAGGACAGTAAATAGTGATCCTACTCTGGTACTCTGTATGGAATTTCAGAGAGAGATGATGATGATGCCACTGATTCATGGGGTTATCTTTAATTTAACAAGAAACACGTTACTTACCTCTCTATTCAGTTTGCACGAAAATTAATGTTTAAAAGACTGATAATATATTCACGAAATTTTCTTCTTAAAATTTAATAAGTAAATATTTAATTTGAAGTGTGACGTCACTGGTGCATTATGGGAGCAACGCTGAGAGATGCTGGAGATGAGTGAAGATTTTATTCTTTACGGTGTTAGTCTACTTCTTATTATGGTAATTCTTATGCCCATGTGTTTATCAGTGTTTGCTGTCATTATCGAGAGGTGTAGTCGGCTGATGTAAGTTGTAATTATTAGCTATAAGGATGATATACGGCGGTGTGTATCTCCAGGTGACCAAGATGTCCCTTTAAACTCGAGTAAGCAGTGCTACTTAAATCCCCTGATATTCACACCATCTGTTTAGGTTTTAAGGTCGAATGTGATCCTGTACATGGGCAGGCATAGTAGGTTAATTGGCTGGAAAAAATGAGAGGATGTGCGTAAAAACTAATGGGTAGTTTGTTTACATAGGGGATATAAACTCCGTGAGTCCCTTTAACTCTTGCAATCCCGTGATGCCCTTTTCAGTTTATTCATAGTGCCAGAAGGCAATTTTATTCAACTTATGCAAAGTCTCTGCTATTGCAGGAGTTCAGTGAGGCTGTGCCTAGCCCCTACACTTCCAGAAGTCTATACAAAGCTAAATATAATCATGAGATGGCATAAAAAAAAAAAAAAAATCCCTGCTCTGTGAGTTAAACTAGTGAAGACTGAAGGTATTAACATGTGTAGGAGAGACACTGGATAAAGCCTGATTGGAGATATAGTATATTGAACTGGAAGGACTGCATACCTTACATCCTTCATTAGCCATTGCTGCTACCTTTAAATAAGAATTATCATACTGAAGGTAATTACTAGCAGCCTTCATTAACATATTACTGTACTGTAATTAGGAGAGAGGTTTCATAAGTTGATTGGAAGTCAGGAGACAGCAGGAATATACCATTACTGTTAAGGGGGATGAATTTGTGTGTAGGCTATGATATAGGAAGCATATCTCAGAATATGGATGTACAAGGTTAATCATATCTTGTATAGTACTTACACTTTCAGATTTGATAGCTTTTCCTTTTGTAATCTTTACTGAATGATGCAATCAGTTCATGATTACACATTATATAATCTCAGACTTCATCTGTGTCATTGTAGTTGGCTCACCTTGACAAATTTTAGTCCTTCTGCTGCTTAGTTCCTGTATCTAAGTGGCAGAATAAGTCAGTATTATGGTTTTGCATCCTCCCCATAGATCTTCATTGTGATTTGCATGATAATCTAGTCTTTATCTCTAGAAACAGCTCAGCATTCAAGGTGGAGAGATGCCAGGTTTTTGTCAGTTTAGGGTGGACATGTAGTCTATATTGTTTGTCTTTATTGTTTTATGTATTCATTATTATTATTATTATTATTATTATTATTATTCTTTTTTACTGTGGATCAAATTTAGCGATTCATCTCTTCCGTTTATAAATCGGTATAACAGATAAGCTTTCATTCTCAATCTCACAGAAGGTACGACCACTGAGTACTGTACTGTCTTCCTGTGCAGTGTATATTTTGTCATTTGTACTTTCATTATAAGTTTCATTAAAGAATTTGTATCATATGTTTAGTTTCTGTGTCACTCAGTGTGTTAAGTTTATGTAATATATGGTTAATCGTTTAACTCTTGCCGTTGGATAGCAGTCAAGTTCTAGTTTTTACTTTCTCCCTTTATATAAGTAGCAACTGCTCTATAGTCTTTCCATAGCACTTGTTCACGATTAGCATTAAACTGCAGGCTTAGGTATTCCAAGTAGCTCAGGAAATTTCGAGATATCTCCTCCTAAAGAGACATTAATAGGTACATGACAATTTAGTTTAGTCTATGCATGTTGTTCAATTTCCAATTTTTTGTAACATGTAAAGAAATAAAATACAGTAGAAGTTTTAGCCGCTATCCTTATGGGGCCGCAGTGGCATGGTCAGCATGGTGCTGGCTTCCTAATCAGGAAGACCCGGGTTCAAGTCCCGGTGTGATAGAGGTTTCTTTAAAATGTGGCTGAGGGAAGTTTGCGTAGCAGGCTTTCCTTAAAACCTCAAGGCCCCCATACTTACACTTAGCTCACACACACCAAGACACTTACACACACACTACTACATACATACACACGTCAAGACACACACACACTACTACATACATACACACATCAAGACACACACACACAAGACAAGTACACAGCCACCTTCACACAGTAGACACACACACACACAGGGTGGGACAGACACACCACAGGGAGACAGCAGACACACCACAGGCAGACAGAGAGGTATATACAAAACACAGGGAGTGAGAGAGGAGGGGGTTTTATTAAAAAGTCCAATTTTGGTATACCTCCCGTGGCAAAATTGATATAGCCCCCCCTTTAATATTTTTTGGATATTTTCATTTAGTGCACCCCAGGCCCCAGACCCCAGACCCACTCGGTTGAACCAAATTGTCTGGCGTCAGCTGGAACATGATGCTAGAGTTGAGGGGGTTAATGGTGACGGTATTGACAGTCAGGCTCCTATGACTCACTCAGCCGAACAAAATCGTCTGTCAGCTGGAATGGAATACTAGAGTTGTCCCAAGCACCAGAGGGTTAAGAATCTTAGTGAGAGGGAGTGACATACTGACCATTCAAGGGTTCCTTTTTATGCGTGTGTGTGTGGAAGGGTGGGGTAAAGGTGAGGTGGGGTGGGGTAGATTGTAAGTGGGGATTAACCCAAGGGGGATTTTGGGGGGGACATTACCGGACAGGTCAGGTGTAATTCCTATCTGACCTTACCTGTGTCGTAGCAGGAAGAGACGTCCCTTCCTGCTACGACATAGGTAAGGTCAGATAGGAATTACACCTGACCTGTGCGACTTTACCTGTGTCGTAGCAGGAAGAGATATGTCCCTTCCTGCTACGACACAGGTAAGGTCAGATATGAATTACACATGACCTGTCCGGTAATGTCCCCTTGGGTTAATCCCCGCTTACAATCTACCCCACCCCACCTCACCTTTACCCCACCCTTCCACACACACACGCATAAAAAGGAACCCTTGAATGGTCAGTATGTCACTCCCTCTCACTAAGATTCTTAACCCTCTGGTGCTTGGGACAACTCTAGTACCCCATTTCAGCTGACTCAGACGATTTTATTCGACTGAGTGAGTCATAGGAGCCTGACAGTGTCAATACCGTCACCATTAACCCCCTCACGACCGACATAACTCTAGCATCATGTTCCAGCTGACGCCAGACAATTTGGTTCAGCCGAGACAGGATCCTAGGATCCTGAGAGACACTATAACAGCGGTTCCCAATCTGGGAGCCATGGCCCCCAAGGGGGCCATGGGACATTGATTAGGGGGCCATGGGCCTTATTGGTAATATAAGATATTATAAGGTATTTGGTCTGGGTAAAACCTGACAGAAATCAAGTATGAAATATACCTTACTGTGCTAGTTTAGGCTTAAGTATATTGGGGTAATTACCGTTTTCTGCACAATATCAAATATTAAAAATATATAAATATACGATCTGAGTTTTATAGGGGCCATGGAGCTTCTCATAATTTTCTCGGGGGGCCACAGGACCAAAAAGGTTGGGAACCACTGCACTATAACATCACAAACAAAATACTAAATGCCTTCCCTCCATCCTGAACGTACTATAATTCATTTACATTAAGTAAGCTCGTATTTTCGTATTTTTGCAGCTTATTTCATGTATTTTAGTTAAAAGAAAAAAATACTACGAGCCGGTGAATAAAACCAACACTTGTAGACGAAGACTATAATTACCAAACAGTTTCGGTGGACACTGCCACCATCTTCAGTGGTCAAGATAGTGAGAGGGAGTGACATACTGATTATACAAGGGTTTCTTTTTATGCCTGTGTGTGTGTGGATGGGTGGGGTAACGGTGTGGTGGGGTGGGGTAGATTGTAAGCGGGGATTAACCCGAGGGGGATTTTGGGGGGGACATTACCGGACAGGTCAGGTGTAATTCCTATCTGACCTTACCTGTGTCGTAGCAGGAAGGGACATGTCTCTTCCTGCTGCGACACAGGTAAGGTCAGATAGGAATTACACCTGACCTGTCCGGTAATGCCCCCCCCAAAAAAAAAAATCCCCCTTGGTTTAATCCCCGCTTACAATCTACCCCACCCCACCTCACCTTTACCCCACCCTTCCTGCTACGACACAGGTAAGGTCAGATACGAATTACACCTGACCTGTTCGGTAATGTCCCCCCCAAAATCCTCCTTGGGTTAATCCCCGCTTACAATCTACCCCACCCCACCTCACCTTTACCCCACCCTTCCTGCTACGACACAGGTAAGGTCAGAGAGGAATTACACCTGACCTGTCCGGTAATGTCCCCCCCAAAATCCCCCTTGGGTTAATCCCCGCTTACAATCTACCCCACCCCACCTCACCTTTACCCCACCCTTCCACACACACACGCATAAAAAGGAACCCTTGTATAGTCAGTACGTCACTCCCTCTCACTATCTTGACCACTGAAAATGGTGGCAGTGTCCACCGAAACTGTTTGGTAATTATATTCTTCGTCTACAAGTGTGGGTTTTATTCACCGTCTTTGATTATCATGCAAGAGTGATTCATCCAGCCAATACTACGAGCTCTGTATCTTTTCATAGCCCTTCTTCGTGACTAGCATCGTATTCTAGTTATCTATAGTTACAACTGAGCATTCAAGTTGGAGGGATCACAACTTTAAGCAATTACAGTAAACAAACAAACAAAAAGCAAGTGTCGTCCACTTGACCTCTCGTCTTCGCAGGAATGCAGCGGTGGCGCCATCTTGTGCGTGGAATGCGTGAAGTGCAGGCTCTTGAGTGGAAGGAGCACGGAGCCACGGGAGACTTAATAATATTCGCTAGTCAGCCAGTGTAGAAGCCTGGGACATTTGCCTGAAATAATAATAATAATAATAATAATAATAATAAAAAAAAAAAAAACAGTCATATACATAATTCAATATCTTAGTCACTCGATCTGTCCATTCCGCCTCTTCTGTATGAGACGCATTTCAGTAAGCTATTTTTTCTAACATGGGAGGTTCGATACGTTTGATTGAGCCTATCCATAAGACTCCTAAAGCTGAGTAAATGCCTCTGAAAGTTGCAAAATATAAAATATAAAACGTCTATATGATATAAAAACCTTTGTTCACCTCCGGGATTCGATATGTGGCGCCTAGACCAAGTGTGACGTCATGTTTACACTTTGCTACTTTTAGACGATTTCCTGGGGCTTAAAGAAACCCTCTCGGGATGATGGGACAGACACAATAACCCCTTCAGACAGAGAATGACTTAGTAAATACTTTGTTCTAGGTAACCGGACGATTTTATTCAGCTTAGGAGATCCCCTCGTATCTAACCCCTCCAGTACGAAATTTATCTCCAGAGTTGAAGAAAATCGTCTGGAGGAAGAAAGATGAAAATGGAAGTGTTAATGTGGACAATGAGTTAGATAAGACTGGTTTGGTTAAGGTAGGGTAGGGATGGAACGGTTGTGGCAGGGTGGGGTAGCGTTGGGTCGGTTATGGCCGGGTGGGGTAAGGTTGGGTTAGTTTTGGCAGGGCGGCGTAGGATTGGGCCGGTTTTGGCAGGGTGGGGTAGGACTGGGTCGGTTTTGGCAGGGTGAGGTTAGATTGGGCTGATTATGCCGAGGTAGGGTAGGGATGGGTTGGTTATGGCAGGGTTGAATAGAGGTGGGTCGATTACGGCAGGCGAGGGTAAGCATGGGTAGGTTATGGTTGCGTTGGGGAGGGTAGGATAGGTTATGGCAGGGTAAGATAGGGCTGGGTGGTGGTGGGCTGGGTAGGGTAGTGTAGGGCTGGGTAGGGTAGGGTAGGCTGAATCAGGGTAGTGTACGGTACAGAAGAGAGGTGGGTATAACTGCCGTTTAGTTCCGTCATATCCAACGCCTATTTCACTCAGTTATGATACTGTCCCATCAAATTTGGGGCGATCTTCTCTACGATTTTTGTTCTTCCCGCTTAGTTCAGTCCTTTAGTTCATTCATGACCCTTGGCTTTCCTTTTTATTTATTTTTTTATGTGGTGGAGCGCAGGTGCACGAGGCTAGACCACCGTAAGTCCAGAATATTTAAGGGTAGGCCACCAAGCTACGCCCTGGTAACGTCTACACGTCAAAACATCTGTCCACCTCTGGGACTTGAACTTCGGAGCGCTGGACGCTGAGCTCCCGGTCTGCGGATGTCACTTTTACACTTTGTTAGCTTCTGACGATATCCTACAGCTTCAGAAAACCCTCTTAGGATGACGGGACAGAATCATGTAACCCTTCAGACAAAGAACGATTTATTTACTTTGTCCTAGCTGACCGCACGATTTTATTCAACTTAGGAGATCCCCTGACAGAGAAGGGGTTGATGCTGGCTGTATCTAATCCCTCAAATTCAAACTTCCTCTCCAGAGCTGAAGAAAATCGTCTGGAGAAAGAATGAATAAAACTGAAGAAAGTGTTAGAGTGAAAAATGAGTTAGATAAGATTGGTTTGGTTAGGGCAGGGTAGGGTTGGGTCGGTTATGCCAGGGTGGGGTAGGGTTGGGTCGGTTTTGGCAGGGTGAGGTAGGACTGGGATAGTTTTGGCAGGGTGGGGTTGGACTTGGATGGTTTTTGCAGGGTGGGGTAGGATTGGGTCGGTTATGGCAGGGTGGTGTAGGGATGGGTCGGTCTTGGCAGGGTGGGGAAGGGACGGGTCGGTCTTGGCAGGGTGGGGTAGGGACGGGTCGGTCTTGGCAGGGTGGGGTAGGAATGGGTCGGTCTTGGTAAGGTGGGGTAAGATCGGGTCGGTTTTGGCAGGATGGGGTAGGATTGGGTCGGATATGGCAGGGTGGGGGTAAGATTGGGTCGGTTTTGGCAGGGTGGGGTAGGATTGGGTCGGTTTTGGCAGGGTGGGGTAGGGATGGGTCGGTCTTGGCAGGACGGGATAGGATTGGATCAGAGTTGGCAGGGTGGAATAGGAATGGCTCAGTTTTGGCTGGGTGGGATAGGTATGGGTCGGTTTTGTCAGGGTGGGGAAGGGTTGGGTCGGTTTTGGCAGAGTATTGGTTAGGTTTCGGCAGGGTGGGGCAGGATTGGGTCGGTTTTGGCAGGGTGGGGTATGATTAGGTCAGTTTTGGCAGAGTGGAGTAGAATTGAGTTGGTTTTGGTAGGGTGGGGTAGGGTTTGGTTGGTTTTGGTAGAGTGGGGTAGGATTGGGTCGGTTTAGGAAGGGTGAACAAGGATTGGGTCGCATTTGGCAAGGTGGGGTAGAACTGTGTTGGTTTTGCCAGGGTAGGGTAGGAATGGGTCGGTTATGGCAGGGTAGGGTAGGATGGGGTCGGTTTTGGCCGGGTGAAGTAGGATGGGGTCGGTTTTGGCAGGGTGGGGTAAGATTGGGTCGGTTTTTGGCAGGGTGGGAAAGGATTGGTCGGGTTTGGCAGGGTGGAGTAGGACTGGGTTGGTTTTGGCAGGGTGGGGTAGGATTGTGTCGGTCTTGACAGGGTGGGGTAAGGTTGGGTTGGTTTTGACAGTATAGGGTAGGGATGGGTCGAGTTGCGTTGGGGAGGGTAGGATAGGTTATGGCAGGGTAAGATAGGGCTGGGTGGTGGTGGGCTGGGTAGGGTAGGGTAGGCTGAATCAGGGTAGTGTAGGGTACAGAAGAGAGGTGGGTATAACTGCCGTTTAGTTCCGTCATATCCAACGCCTATTTCACTCAGTTATACTACACTGTCTCATCAAATTTGGGGCGATCTTCTCTACGATTTTTGTTCTTCTCCGCTTAGTTCAGTCCTTTAGTTCATTCATGACCCTTGGCTTTCCTTTTTATTTTTATTTTTTTTGGTGGTGGAGCGCAGGTGCACGAGGCTAGACCACCATTAGTCCAGAATATTAAAGGGTAGGCCACCAAGCTACGCCCTGGTAACGTCTACACGTCAAAACATATGTCCACCTCTGGGACTTGAACCGCGGAGCGCTGGACGCAGAGCTCTCGATTTGCGGATGTCACTTTTACTCTTTGCTAGCTTCTGACGATATCCTACAGCTTCAGAAAACCCTCTTAGGATGACGGGACAGAATAATTTAATCTTTCAAGCCGAGAACAACTTATTTTACATTGTCCTAGCTGACCGCATGATTTTATTCAGCTTAGGAGATCCCCTGATAGAGATGGGGTTGATGATGGCAGTATTTAACCCTTCCAGTTCGAAATTTCTCTCTACTGTAGAGGTGAAGAAAATCATCCGAAGGTAGAGAGAAGAAAACAGGAAAAGTAATGTAGTGGTGAAAGGGCTGTACAGGGGAGGGTAGGGTAGAGTTGGGTCGGCAATGGCAGGGTAGGGTAGGGTAGGCTGAGGTAGGCTAGTGTAGGGTTGAGAAGAGTAGGGTAGGGTAAATTGAACTGAATAAGTATATACAATAAAATCTGGCGATACAACAACTAGGGTCATATGCCGCCGGATGACAACGAGAATAAAAGCACTCGAAAAGATGAAATACACACACACACACACACACACACACACACACACACACACACACACACAAAATACAATTCATAATTAAAACAAGAAAAACACTAAAACACTAAGAACACTAAAACCACTGTATACTAAATTTTACACGGTAGTGCAGCTGCCTACACCAAGCAAAGGTTTCCCCCTCCACCACAACAAGCATCCTCTCCAAGTACCAACAGAAGACTACAATCCCTCTCCTACCCGGTGCTCAGAGAGGTAACGATGGCGCAATTCCCCAACAGTGGACACCATCAGCAAAAGCCGAAGAGTCAGGGGGACGAAGCATTCCACACAGAAAGTAGGGGGAGAGTCCTCCATTAAAAATCAATGAGAGAACCAGGAATGGCCCATTCGGAGCCAGCATAAAGCCGTCTCCCACCTGCATTCAGACCTCGGCAAATGAAGGGGCCCGTTTACCCACAAATATCACACATTTTGTTGGCCCCCACCGCATCCCACCTACTCTGCCAGTGGGAGCAAACAGTGAGTGGTTAGATGAATATCACTGAGCGAGGCAGGGGAGAGGTGAGGATGGGCGAGAGGCAGCAGCCTTTGCCAGAGCGTCAGCATGCTCATTGCCCACAATGGTACAAAACCACAAAGCAGTCCCTAGCAAGCTCAGCCATTTTAAAACACTGTAGACAACAAAAGAGGATTGGACGGGAAAACACAAAATGGAGATCGGCAGAGTCGCTAAAAACTGTATAACAAACAGGAGGGAAGCTAAATATCAATTTGACTGCGAGTAAAATAGCAGTAAGTTCTGCGATAAAAGTAGATACGATGGGGGGAAGACTCCTACCACGAATGAAATCGGGAAATATAACACCCAAGCCTGTCCCCTCACGAGATTTCAATCCATCAGTACATACGAGAATCGAGACACTGTGAGAGGAAGCATGTTCTAAAAAATAGCAAAGAGCCGCCTGTGAGGAAAGAAAGGCCCCTCTCTCAGGAAAGTAAACACACGGTTGCACCCCTGAGAGGAGCCAGGGAGCCATCCTTGGTACACGCACAGGACAAACAAGAAAGGTTGGAACATCCACATCCCCCATGGCAGCCTTCACCCTGTACCCAAACGGATGTGGATAGCGAGGATACGGCGAGGCAGACACTCCCTCCGGAACAGAGCCAACAAAATCTTCCTGAACTTTAGCAAAGACGGTGACACTAAGGACACTAGTTTGAGGCACTCCCTCCTCTTGAGGATATGAGGGAAACAAGGTGGCACCAATACGGAAAAATTCCATAATCAGTGAAGGCAACCTACCACGCAAACCAAGATGGTGACCTGCAATACCTGGCTTGTGAAACGGTAGGACAACAGCCCCCCGCCAAGAAGCAGGAGTGGACGAATCTCTCCAAATTCTATTTATAAGACTCAGGAGGAAGGACACTGCTTCATCATCCAGGTACCTCAGCACTGCATGGGGAATATTATCGACTCCGGAGAAGTGTCATGACAGGGAAAGGGTAGACCAAAGTTTACACCAAGACAAAGGAATGTTGTAAGTCTCTCCGCCCCCAGAACGGATGTCCAACACCTTAATCTCCTCCACCTCCCTAAGCCTGGCAAAAACCGAAGAACGAGTATCCCTACAGGAGACCTCAGCGCTAGGATAGGGTAGGGAACGCTAGGGCAGGGTAGGTTGGGGTAGGGTAGTGTAGGGCAGAGAAAAGTAGGTTAGGATGGGTTGGTTTAGGCTAAAGTAGGACAGAATAGGAGAGGGGTAAAATGTGCCTAGTCCAGGAACGAAAAATATATCAGTTATCCATGTAACTAGCGTTTTCTATTTCGGTAGATTATTTTCTTGTCTGCCTAAAGAATCGTGATGTACGAACAATGAGATTAGATATCGAAACTGTAAGATGCGAATTAGTTACAAAGACGGTATTTTGTTTTGGCTAACGTTACATCGATACGTTCAGCTAAGAGCAACTCGGCAGAACTGAACAGTATATGACGAGCTAGATGAACGCTGTGACCGGAAAATAAATATATATGTATATATACTTCAGCATACAGTAAGCGATTTTATGTTAACTGAAAAGAAGCCACCACAGCTAATGGGTTAAATTTACACACACACACACACACACACACACACACACACACACACACACACACGTTGCGAAAAGTTTCACTGACGAAGTGGGTGGTTACTGTTCCGCTGGAGCGAGGGGACTGGTGTGTGCGTGTGTGATCACAGCCTTGCCCTTAGATCGGACTATATGAGCTCTCAGCTCCCTTCCGGGAGGGTAAAAGCTGACGATCACGACCATCAAGTGATCCTGACCGACCCGGTGAATTACACACACACACACACACACACACACACACACACACACACACACACACCATTACTTGCAACTGGCTGGCCTATCATACAGCCATATCCTATATCCATGAAGTACAACACATCTTACATTTATGTCAATCAATCAATCAATCATTTCCTGTGGCACCCTCGGGGATGCATAGGGCCTCGATGAACTCACACCACCACATCCTATCTTGTGCTAACCCCTCAAGATCTCCCCAACACTCATCTCCAGCTTCCCGTCTCATTGTCCTCACCCACGTCTCTTTCGGCCTTCCTCTACCTCTCCTACCAAGTGCCACCCACCCTGGTGTACCTCGTACTATTCCCTGTCTCCTATACACATGTCCTAGCCACTTCCATCGTAAGAACCTAACATATTCATCGACCGGCTGCACTCCCGTTATTTCTCTAATTCTACTATTTGGTATCCTTTCCCACCACTTAACTTCTAATATTCTTCTAAGTGCTTTGTTTTCAAACACCAAGAATTTATTTTCCATAGTCACTGTGCTGTACCAAGACTCGTGTCCATAAATTAAGATACTCCTAACCATTACCTTATAAAGTTTGATTTTTGTATGCACAGAAAAATTGTTATTATTCCAAATATTTTTAAGCATTCCCATTGCCTGATTAGCCTTCTTTAACCTTTCCTCGAATTCAAAGTTCAAAGAACCATCCTTGGCTAAATAAGTACCTAAATATTTAAACCTATCAACTGGCTTTACAACCATACCTCCAATTACATATTCCTGCGCATTTTCCATATTCATATTGATTATTTCAGTTTTTCCACAATTAATAACCAAACCCACCTTGCGACCTTCACTCACCAAACAGTCCAACACTCCCTGCATCTCTTCTGGCCCATCACAAATCAAAACTATATCATCTGCATAATCTAAATCCAAAAGTTTCCTGTTCTCTCCCCAAAGTATACCTGCACCGGTTTCTGTTCCAACGAGTTTCATAATGGTAATCAATGACCAATATAAATAGTAAAGGCGATAGAACACCACCTTGAATTACTCCGGACTTGACTTCAAACGAATCACTCAGACAACCATCAACCATCACTTTACAAAATGTGTCCTCATGCATGTTCATAATGACCCTCACAAACTCCTCTGGTATTCCATAATGTCTTATGATCTTCCCCATAGTCTCTCTCGAAACACTATCAAAAGCCTTTTCAAAATCAACAAAACAAAGACTTAACGGTACTCTCATTTCATTAACTTGCTGCATCAAATGCCTAACTATAAAGATCTGATCATTGCAACCACGTCCCTTTCTAAAACCAGCCTGTTCATCCCTCAGAATACCCTCAACCACCGGCTCCAACCTATTTAACAACACTCTACTGAAAACTTTCAAAGCTATCGGTGACAAAGAGATTCCCCTCCAATTACCACATTCACTCAGGTCTCCCTTCTTCGGAACTTTAACAATTACACCATTCTTCCAAACTGATGGTAGTAACCCCGTCACCCATATCTTACTGAATAGCTTGGTCAAGATCATTATTAATCTATCCCCCTCCACTTTAAACATTTCCGGAAATAAACCATTCTCCCCTGGTGCCTTATTATTCTTTAACTGTTTTACTGCTTTCTCCACTTCTGTAAGCCTCAACTCTCCTGTTTCTATATTTAAATCTTCCTAAGCAGACGGTATATCCTCTTCTGGTGGTATTGGTCTATTAAGAACTGTCTCAAAATGCTCTTTCCATCTATTTTTAATATCTCCATCTTTGGTCAATAAATTTCCTTCCCTGTCTCTAACTGGTATTTCCTTGCGTTTACCTGCATTACCACTCAGTTCTCTAATCGATTCATATGCTATTCTTTGACTCTGTCCATCATTTTTGTTTATTAAGATTTCAGTCTCTGCAACCTTTTCATCCACACATCTTCTTTTATCTCTCCTAGCTAACCTTCTTACTTCTGAATTCAAACTCCAGTACGCAGCTCTTGCTAATTCAATCTCTCGTTCATCAACGCATTGCATCTCACTCCTCAATTTAGCCTCACCTCTCTTTTTTATCATATCCCACGTTTCCTCTGATATCCATTTCTTTCTCCTGAATCTATGTCTCCTTCCAATCGTACATTCAGCAGTCTCATGCAAAACTTTGTTCACATCCTCCCACATCTCATCTACACTTCTCTCCCCCTCTTCCAACGTTTCCAACACCAAAAACCTATTTCTGCATTCTAATCTGAATTCCTCCTTTTCTTCTCCTTCCCTTCTAAGCTTAACAATATCGTATCTACCAACACCAGATTTTTCCTTCTTCTGATTTTTAAGTTTAAACCTTATTTTTGCAATGCTGAGTTGATGGTTACTACCAATATCCGCTCCCCGTTTAACATGAACATCTAGCAGAGAACTTCTATGCCTCCTACTGATAGCGATGTGATCAATCTGATTTTTATATTTTCCACACGGCGACACCCAAGTTGTCTTGTGTATATTGCAATGCTGAAAGAGTGTGCCCCCGATGACTAAGTCATTTGCTAGACAGAAGCTTCCAAACCTCACTCCGTTATCACTCATCCTACTACCAACTCCCATCTTACCCATACATGCCTCAAATCCCTCATTTGAACAGCCCAAAACTGCATAAAAGTCTCCAACGCAGATCAAAACATCATGTCTAGGTACCGGTACCCTTCCTACTCCTTCTTGCAACTTTTCATAAAATGTGTTTCCTTTCATCGAGTGCATCATTAGTAGGTGCATAACACACAAACAGACTGATGTTGCCATGATTTGATTTAAACCGTGCGTATAACAATCGCTCATCTATAGGATCCCACTCACATAAAGCCTTATTTGCCTTACAACCCAGCAACAATCCTACTCCCTGATAATGCATTCCATCCTGTCGGCCAGATATCAATAAACGTATACCATCCTCCAAATCCAACTTATCGACTCCAGTTAATCTAGTTTCTGTCAGAGCACACATATCAAGTCCGTAATTTTGAAAAACCTTCACTAACTCATCGATTTTACCGTCATGATTTAGCGTTCTCACATTCCAGTTACCAATTTTAATTGTATTTTTTGCATTAACAAAGGAATTAGATTGTAATTGGGGCAACCGTGAGATTCTTAGCACCCCCTGTCCATTTAAGGGCTGCACGGGACTGGGGGCCATTATTGTTCTTTCAGAGTCCATCAAGGTTTCTTTGGCTAACTTCCTGAACACCTCGCCATTGTGTTGCAGTCGCAGTAGGCAGCTAACTTGCCTGATTGCCCACACCCGAAAGACCCAGCTATGCTGTAGCCAGTCACGTGCCGGCATGCTTCCCAGCCATTTTCACACTCAAGTAGTTCCTCTGCCTGGATGTGAGAGGGATGTTTGTAGAGCAAGGAAGAGTGGCTGTGCGTGATAGAAATGAATGGAGAGAAATTGTGAATGAATAAATGATGACGCAGCCTTGGGAGGATATTCTCCTACATTTGTCTGATCAGCTGATCAGGCAGATGCGGGTAAAGGGATGGGTCTATTATGATGTGGCAGGTGTAAACCAGCTCTGCTGTAGGGCCTTGCTGTGGATGTCACTGATTGCACGGCGCAATTGTCCCTCGTGCGGTGAGGAATTGTCCTTTCTCCCCCTTGGGGCTAAGATGCCAATGACCGTGTTAGAGAGGATGGGTAAGTGTCGACCTGTCTCGGCTACACCACTTTCCTTGGGGGAAGCATCCTGGGTATATATATATATATATATATATATATATATAATGTGTGTGTGTGTGTGTGTGTGTGTGTGTGTGTGTGTGTGTGTGTGTGCGCGCTCTAGTCAATATGACCTGAGTAGGTTATTCCTTGGGGATTGGGAGCCATTCCTCACCTCACCTGTCCTCACTCCCTACATCCACCCCTCCCCTTCTTTTTCTCTCTCTCTCTCTATGTCTATTTGCCTCTCTCATATACAGTATATATATATAGATAGATAGATAGATAGATAGATAGACAGATATAAATAGATAGATAAATCGATCTACAGAAAAACAGCCAGATAGATATAGGTAGAAATAGACAAGTAGACGGATAGATACGTGTGTGTGTGTGTGTGTGTGTGTGTGTGTGTGTGTGTGTGTGTGTGTGTGTGTGTGTGTGTGTGTGTGTGTGTGTGTGTGTGTGTGTGTGTGTGTGTGTGTGTGTGTGTGTGTGTGTGTGTGTGTGTGTGTGTGTGTGTGTGTGTGTGTGTGTGTGTGTGTGTGTGTGTGTGTGTGTGTGTGTGTGTGTGTGTGTCTGTGTGTGTGTGTGTGTGTGTGTGTGTGTGTGTGTGTGTGTGTGTGTGTGTGTGTGTGTGTGTGTGTGTGTGTGTGTGTGTGTGTGTGTGTGTGTGTGTGTGTGTGTGTGTGTGTGTGTGTGTGTCCGTCCCTGGGAAAATGACAGTTCCACAAGGTGACGTCTCTCGAGGTTGAAAATCAACCGTGCTTTGTCAACCTTTTTTAATTTTCATCTATGTGTGAATTGGAAATGTCAGATTCCTGGCCAGATATAAGGAGCCTGCACTGGATGTATATCTCATTCAGTTCGCACTCCAGTTGTTGTAGACGTCTCGGCATCAATTATTTTACTCATCGAAATCCTGTATCATGGAGCATCTGGCCACTGACAGAAAATGCACAAGAAACCGCATCGTAGGAATGGCCATGGCTGGATCAACCCCCTCAGAAATAGCAAGACACCTGGGAATATCAAGAACGACAGTATATTTTTGGTTGAGGCGATATGAAGAAGAAGGAAATGTTGATGCGCGCAAGTCGCCTGGAGGAACAAAGAAAACTACTGCAGAGGAAGAGAGAATTGTGGAAGCAGTTAACCGAAATCCTTTTCTTAAGAGCAGTGAAGTTAAAAGGCAGTTGCAGTTAACGGTGTCGGACAGGACAGTGAGGAGAAGACTTCATTCATCAGGTTTTCGATGCCACGTTGCAGCTGTAAAGGAAAAAATGACGGACAGCCACAAAGAACGCCGCCTTCAGTTTGCCCAGCGATACTGTGACGAAGGGCTCGACTTCTGGGCTAGGGTAATCTTCTCAGACGAAAAGACCTTCTCGTCATGCAGCCATGGGAAAGTGCATTGCTGGAGGATGACCAACACTAGGTAAGACCTGCATTCATTTTGAATCCTTAAACATGTTCTTCCATCATCACATCTATCGGTTATTGTTTTAGAGATAAAATAAGCAATTAGAACCATTTTCTTTTCTATTATTATTATTAGATTGAACCGGTGAAGGTTTATATTCAAGGGGTGGTTGGGGTTATTGCTCACGTAATGCCACTCAGGGTTGTGAGGCTTGTCACTCTCATCTTAAATGTCAGGACCAACATGCCTAGCCCCGGGCTCCTACGCTCCTCATGGAGCAAGGTAGGATTGGATGATGATGATGATGATGATGATGATTATCGTTATTATTATTATTATTATTATCATCATCATCATCATCATCATTATTATTATCATTCAGACATTCGGGACGTTTATGAAATAACTCGAAATATATTCGGCTTTCAGTGGTTTGGGATATAATCCATATCCAGCCCAGCAGAGACCAATCGATACCTTAATCCTTAATCACTTGATCATCCGCATTGATCATTGTTTTCCTACGACAGATATAACGAGGCGAACATCTTTTACGAGGGAAGGAGCGGCCACGTCACTTGCAATGTGTGGGGGTGGATCCATCTATATGGTGCTGGGGAGTTGGCTCGGATTGAGGGAAGATTCACCGCTGATACTTACTGTAATTTGAAATTTTAGAAGAGGTGATGCTTCCTTCAGTACGGGCCTATGCTCTCTCCTTACCCAGAGAAGATCCTCTTCATGCAGGACAATTGTAGTGTTCACACGGCAAGAATAGTGAGGAGGTGGTTCGATGAACGAAATGATGTGGACCTCTTGCCCTGGCCCAGTAAGTCATGTGACTTAAATCCCATCGAAAATGTGTGGGGAAACATTGTCAATTCCTGGGAACAGGAAATGGAGAGAACGCCAGCAAATCTGTTCCAGCATACTCAACGGGAATGGGAAGTCATGCGCAGGAAACAGCACATAATCTATAATCATGTCAGCTCTATGCCAAACCGCCTGCAAGAAGTGATTAGAAATAATGGAGGTTGGACACGATACTGATCGAGAGAGAGAGAGAGAGAGAGAGAGAGAGAGAGAGAGTGTATGCAGACGCGAGCTTAAAAGCTGGCTACATTTGTCTAACCGCGAACTGTAGTTATCTTTAAATGTGTTAAAATGCTTTGTTTATTTTATAATAAACATGTTTTATTTATTTTATAATAATTATATCAATAAAATCATACTTTGCACTGACATTATCATTCACCCTACAGAACCTCAGAGAGAGAGAGAGAGAGAGAGAGAGAGAGAGAGAGGCATATAGACGGGACGGATCTGGTGATGATTATGGGAGCGTGTGGTGAAATGAGGGATTGCCCCATGCTCTTGGATACCGGAGCATGTCGATCGCTCATTAATCAAGGAACCTATGAGAATTTGGGTGAGACCAAGCCTGAGCTCAGACCGTATCAAGGACGAAGGTTAGTATCCGCAAGTGGTAATGAGCTTGAGGTGGTAGGAGTGGTTAGCCTGCCTATAGGGTTGGCTGGTCACACCTACGAGAGTGAATTAGTAGTGGTGAGGAACTTACCATGTACTATTTCAGTGATTCTAGGTTCCGATTTTATTTTCGCTCGGAATATATGTATTACACCAGATCCGTTGTGCATAAAGATCGACTGGGAGAAGGTAGAATTACAGTCGGGAGAGGAGAATCTTCGCATAGATGGTGCTTCCTCCTTGCATGTAGTTGAAACCGGCTTATCAGATGACCAGGAGTATATCTCTGGGCGTTGTATGACGAGTGAGACAGTCGTGATTGATCCGTTCACAAGTGGAATGATCTCGTTAGAGACTGAAATTTCAGGATGGTCATTTGGGTTATTCTCACCTAATCCTGGTAGTACTTTCGCTGCTATGCTGTGGCCAGGGATTGTACAGATGGTCCCGGGCGAGGCGGGAGGAAAGTCCAGGGTTTATGTTGCCTACACTAACGCCACCCCTGACCGGGTCAGTATATCTGGCAGGTACAGGGTGGGGACAATAGAACCGTTTGAGGAGATAATGTGGGACGAGGAGGGGGAAGAGGAATAGGAGGGGGAAGAGGATTAGGAGGGGGCAAGGATTAGGAGGGGGCAAGGATTAGGAAGGGGAAGAGGATTTGGAGGGGAAGAGGATTAGGAGGGGCAAGGATTAGGAGGGGAAGAGGATTTGGAGGGGGACGAGGATGAGGGGGAAGAGAGGGGACTAGAAGGAGGAGGGGGATGAGGGGGAGGGGTGAGGATGAGGGAGGAGGAAAAGGGGCCAGAGAGGAGATGAGGAGGAAGACGAGAGGGGATGCTGATGATGAGGAGGAGAGGGGAGTATGAGGGGGAGGAGAGGGGCGGAGGAGGAGGAGGAGGAGAGGGGATGAGGATGAGGAGGAGGAGAGGGGATTAAGAGAGGAGGAGGAGAGGGGATGAGGAGGAGGAGGAGGAGAGGGGATAAAGAGGTGGAGTAGAGGGGATGAGGAGGAGGAGGAGGAGGATGAGAGGGGATTAAGAGGGGGAGGAGAGGGGATGAGGAGGAGGAGGAGGAGGAGAGGGGATTAAGAGGGGGAGGAGAGGGGATGAGGAGGAGGAGAGGGGATGAAGAGGGGGAGGAGAGGGGATTAGTAGGGGGAGGAGGAGGAGAGGGGGAGGAGGAAGGGAGGAGAAGGAGGGGGAGGAGAGGGGACGAGGAGAGGGAGGAGAGGGGCGGTGGAGGAGGGGACGAGAAGGAGGGGGAGGAGAGGGGACGAGGGAGGGAGGAGAGGGAGGAGGTGGAGGGGACGAGAAGGAGGGGGTGGAGAGGGGACGAGGATGAGGGGGAGGAGTTTTAGGGGTGGAAGAGGAAGGGGGACGAGGGGCAGAAGGGAAGGATGAAGAGGTTGAGGGGGATGGGGGTGAGGAGGATGAGGGAAGTGGGGAGGAGGATGAGGGGAGGGGGGAGAGGATGAGGATGAGGGGGGTGGGGAGAGGATGAGGGGGATGGGGGAGAGGATGAGAGGAAGGATGAGGATGAGGGGGTGGGGGAAAATAAGGATGAGGGGGTGGGGGAGAGGATGAGGGGGTGGGGGAGAGGATGAGGATGAGGGGGGTGGGGGAGAGGATGAGAATGAGGGGGGTAAGGGAGAGGATGATTACGAGGGGGGAGGTGGAGGATGAGGAAGAGGGGGGTGGGGGAGAGGTTGATGATGATGGGGTGGGGGAGAGGATCATGATGAGGGGATGGGGGAGAGGATCATGATGATGAGGGGGGGGGGAGAGGAGGAAGAGAGGGGTGAGGAAGAGGATGAGGATAAGGGGATGGGGGAAGAGAAGGATGAGGGGGGTGGGAGAAGAGGATGAATGGATGAGAGGGAGGTGAGGAGGGGGTGGGGGAGGAGGAGGAGGTAGTATGATGACAATGTGAAGGAGACGGAGGGGTGATGATGATGATGATGATGATGATGATGATGA